>NC_056744.1:927085655-927385655 GCF_019279795.1 Protopterus annectens
CTAGATTACTGTGTGTGTGTCCCCAAGTCCCTTGTGACTTGGCTAATTCTTAAGGGGGGAGAAATCTAAGTGACCCAAATCCTATTAATTTAATCAAAAACAGCATTGTATTAGACCCCTTTGTGGATCACATACCCTCTCTCTCTCTCTATTATTAGCACAGATAAGATGATAGAATTATAATGTAGTGCCAACCTATTGATATTATATGTCATGGGCTTCTACAACCATGACCAAGTAGTACTAATTTACAGATTTTCATATTGTCAAGCTATAAAAGGGAAAACAAGACTTATGAAATTTTCATTATAAATGCGTATTCCCCCATGCATATTGGAGCAAGTAGCTCTGTCCTTTCTAAATAATATTAAGTGGCTCCTTAATGAACTGTATTTTAGCAAAAAAAAAAAATTAGAAACCATATTAATTTTATGAGATCCAAAAAGCCCATACAATAAAATTAGGACGAGGTGCATGATAGCTCCTTTTTTGGAAGAAGAGTTTGTATGCCATCTCCATTAGGCAATCTAAAAAACTGACCTTGAGCAAGAGAGTCAGATTGCCAATTAACATTTATGAAAAGGAACAATTTCTGCTAAAAGGAAGATATGGGCAAAAGTGGTGAAGATGAATTCTCTGATACACAGGAGTCTATTGCCTCTATCAGTGACTTAGTTTTTACACAGAAATATTCCACCACTGACAGTGCACCAACACTATTTCATAGTCAGATAGTTATCCAGTTCCCCAAAAAGTGTTGTCCTTAACCGTGCTCATTTGATGAGTGATTCAACAGAATCTGCAACGTGTTCATGATGATTGGATTAACAGCAGTTCAAATGCTCCAAAATATGACTCGCCTAAAATGGATTTGGTGATCTGAAAGAAAGAGAATGTGCAAACTCTCTGCATTTTGGAAAGATACAACATCGGTCTTCCATATAAGATGCTATGAAAAATCTGATCAAGTTTAATATGTCAGTTAAGTTTCCTCAATGCTCTTATTTTTTTAAATTTTCCTGAAGCCTGTTGACATTGTAATTTATGAAATGTGGCTTAGCTATATGTGTCCAACATACTAGTGTGTACTGTTGTGGGTAAATGCTCCTTTTCTTATTATTGTGTTAAAGAGGAGTTCAGGGGGAGTGAAACCCTTAAAACAGTGGTTATACGCAGTTTGCCACTGCAAAAACGATGGTTTTGACAAGTGAGGAAGGTGTTTCAGGAGGTTTTGTTTTCTGTCAGTTGAGACTTAGGATTTATTTCTCAATTATGCTTCAGAACATCAAAGAAGACCAAAAATCAGTTTCTAATCTAGTACAGTCTTACAAAACATTTCAGACTCAAAATCCAGTCTGGGTTTAGATGACATGGTGGGTCAGAAAATCTAAGTAGAAACTCAAGTATAAATGTATACTTTATCATAAATTCCGTCTTTATGACTGGAAATCTTACACACAGGACATGAACGTGTAAAAGATATCTGGTAGAGCATTAAAGTTTTATCCCATTAGAAACTTCAACTATAAAATGGAAAACTAACAAAATCAGACTGAACATCATTCTGGTCTCTAAAAGAGGTCTCATGAGGCTCAAAAGATTAAATCAGTATGGCACTTTCTTTTATGAAATACTTTAATTTTTCTGGAGAAGAAAATGCAATTGATGAAGACAAAAATGCATCTGAAGAAAAATATACTTTTCATGTTTGTTTTCAGGAAGGATCATTTTTTTTTTAAGAATAATTAAAATTCAAGTTTTAGTGGCATCCCTGGAGAAAGACTGAAGAATTAAAGTGAATAAAATTATAATGACTATTTACTATTTGGTTTAATAGGCATTTCCCTAAAACCTTCTATGAGAGAGTGACAGCCCCACTCATAAGAAATGTGAAAAATATTTTGAGCAGTTTTAGGCTGGAAGGTCCTATATATTTATATGTTTGTATAAATACAAAATGCGAATTTTCCAACACTATCAGGACATTGAGGAATGAGCAGTCAATTTTTTGGGGGTTATTCTAAACTTTTGTTCATCTGCCAGATGACACAGAGCTGATATTTACATATATCTCTTGATACCATTAAGACTTGCAGATATATTTAGTCTTAGCCTTAAATTATATCCTGTGCAATTGTTCTTTGTGGGGTTTACAACACAGGCACATTTGCTTGAATTTGGTTAGTATGGAAAACTAGTCATGTTGAATTTGACTCCTGTTTTGTTAAAATGTATGGTACACACAACGTTAAGGAAGAACTTCTTCCAAAATTAGAGGCCCGAATTCTGGACAGAACTCACTTTATAAGAATGAAACTGAAATCACTACTTGATATTTTGTTGCACAGGTGAAATGTTGAATTCAATTTTGTGTTAGTTTCATAGATAACATCAAGCTACAGAAAAAAAAACATATAAGCAATACGGCAATGCAGATTTTTTTTAATCTGGCTATTCTTTATAAGATACAAATGTTTTTTTTATCTTGGTGATACAAACCAGCCTCACTCCTTTTCTAAATGGCTCTGCTTTTGTTGTACTGGATAAGCCACATTATTTTCTTAGGTAATTTAGCAGTATTTGGGAATATGGCATTATTCTCATATTCTGATGGGTATGAAGGTGCACTTGGCCATAAACTGCTGTGTGGGGAAAGCTGGTTTGTTTTTCTTTATATTTTTCTCATACTGCTGTATATTGTGTGATGCATTTCTCATTGCATTTTATTTTTCACTGAATATTAAACATTCTTCTTAGGAAAAGAACTAAAGCCATGGGCTCTTGGTGCATCATATCAATTAGAATTTGTCACCTAAAGTTGATCACTGGTGACCTGAGGGTAAAGTTAGTAACTAAGCATTTTATTTAAAAGGGAAATTAACCATTTCAATGTTTTACTGAATAAGCGCACTCAGACTCTACTCCAGGTTGCTGTGTGTGTGTGTTCTCTCTCTCTCTCATATATATATATATATATATATATATATATATATATATATATATATACATACACACCCCTTAAAAAATTGGACTACAATAATTCTCTGCCTCCTCTTTCATTGGTTGTCATCAATAAGACCACATGTACCATTTTAAGTCACTTCCCTTAAGCTATATAAAGTAATCAGCCCTTCCCACTGAATTTCACAGAGGCAGAATGAGTGCACAACCACCAGCAAATCCATATTGTTTTTATTTTAATGTATTGATCAAGAGTTGTCTACCTGTACTATAAACCTATCTTTGGAAAAACTTCCTAGACGCATCCAATCTATATTGAGCAACACAAAATCAAACTAGAAACCCCTCTCCTAGACTGCTCTAATGTCTGAGTTATTTGTTCCTTCCCATCTTTCTACCTGCAAAGTGCTGCAATATCTCAAAGTGTTAACTACCAGACTGGACTACTCTAATTAAAGCCAGAAATATCAGCTAAGTGGCCTTTAACATAACTGCTTAATACAAAGTGTACTAAAAACTGTTTATATTTTTACATTGTCTGCTTTTTGCTATAGAATTATATTACTGGTTCCTTCTGCTAACAGAAGCAGTTACCAGGGTAATCATGTGATTGTATCAAGTTATTTAAATAACATTGGGGGTTTTATTTATTACTCTAATGAAGCCCTAGAAGTATTCGGTGAAAGCGCTTAGTCTTTTTTGTATTAAGTCTGTTTTTAAATCTGTTTTTTTTTTTTATATTAAAGTGGCTTTTGGTGTGACATTGGGCTGTGGTTACCTTTATTTGTTATTTTTTGTTTTGTGAGTTTAGTTTGTCTTGTAGTTGCCAGGGTAGTTGTACGTGTTGCTTCCTACAGAGATTAAATTCAAATGTCTTGCTACTGTTTGGTGTGCTTTGATAAGCTTTCTGTTATAAGACAATTGAGCATTACAAGCCTCTCATTTGTAATGCTCAAATACTCGGAGTTAAGTGTGCCATTTTGTGAGATGATTTTACAATACTAGACTACTCTGAGGGCAGGATGACTACACTAAGTGATCATTGATATAACTGCTTAGCTGTCCAAGCTGCAAAATCCTTTACTAATGCATTCTAAAGGCACGTACAAGAATGCATGGATCGTGCTATCCCAAGCAAAACCAAGACTCACTCCTCCAAGAAAAGGAAACCAGTCAGATGGACCCCTGCCATAAACATGTTATACAATAGGAGGAGGAAAATAGTAGAAAAAAAGAGTAAAATCCCAAGAAGGGAAGACATCCCTGATCAGTATCAGCAAAAAACTACGATCCCTCATAAAATCATCCAAGAAAAATTGCCAAGGACTCCAAAGATAACCACAAGGCATTCTTTAGCTATGTCAAGAATCTAAGTGGCAATGCTCAGATCTGCTCGGAGTTGGTGCAGAATGGCCCAAAATACACCGATCTGACCGATATCGCCAACATCCTGGCAGACAGGTTCAGTGCAAACTTCACCCCCCTCTCACCCCGAAAAGGGCCCATAACCATACCAGAAGAATGTAGAGCCCTTGAAATCATAGACACTCAGGTTAAAACACCCCTCTCCAAAGCCAAAACCACAGCATCAATGGGACCAGACGGTGTCCCAGGCTGCGTCCTACACAAGCTCAAAGACGAACTAACCTCTCACCTAAAAACACTGTTCAAACTCAGCCTCTCCACAGGCTACATAACCATAGAGTGGCACACAGCAATGGTTATTCCGCTCACAAAGGTGGAGCCACAACAGACCCCAGGAACTATCACCCTATAAGCCTGACTAGCTTATTCTGCAAGCCTCTGGAGCACATCATCATGGAACTCATTAACAGAGACATTGGGAACCTCCAAATACTGGACCCTACCCAGTTTAGCTGTGTTAAGGGCAGATCATGCCTCCTGAACCTGGTGGACTTCTTTGAAACAGTTACCAGGGCTACAGACAAGGGAAAGGTGGTACACACAGCCTACCTAGACATCGCAAGGGCCTTTGACACCATTCCCCATTCTGGTATTATAGACAAGCTCACCAGCCTGAACATAAACCCCTACATCACAAGATGGGTTGCCAACTGGCTCACGGACAGAACCCAAATGGTAAGAGTTGCGGGAGCTAGGTCGGACTCTAAACCGGTTACAAGTGGCATTCCCCAGGGCTCAGTCCTAAGACCCCTCCTGTTTGGCATATACTTCTCAGATGTATAGGCAAGCACAGGAGGAGTATGGCTAACCAAGTTTGCAGATGACTGCAAACTAGGGGCTATTAATTGACTCTCCGGCTGACACAGACATCCTCCAAAAGGATCTCACTGAGACGGATACCTGGTGTCAAAATCATGGCCTCAAGCTAAATGCCAAAAAGTGCATAGTCATCCCCTTTGGAAAAAAGAAAGTACTCACAAACTACCACATAGGTGGTAGTCCCCTAAATACGGAAGACGTAATACGGGATCTGGGGACCCAAGTAGATCGTAATCTCTCATTTGATAATCACATTGCCAAAGTGGTTAGAAAATCCTTCTATGTGGCCCATCTAATCAAAAAAGGGTTCACATCCAGATCAAAAGAGGTCATTGTGCCCCTCTACTCATCAGACCCATCATAGAGTACAACACCCCATTTGGGATGTACCTTACAAGACACCTACAACAGCTGGAAAGAACATAGAAGTACCTCACCAAGAGGATCACTGGCCTCAAACAGATGCCCTATGCAGCTTGACTGAAGAAACTCCAGCTGTACTCGGTTGCATACCGCCTACTCAGAGGTGATCTCTGCCTGACATACAAGGCCATGTCCAACCCAGAACTGATGGACATGCTTCACCTAAAGAAAAGCTTATCCCCTCGAGCCACACGCTCTAGGGATCTAAACCTCACCACAACAATAAATAGAACATACTGGAGGGATAGATTCCTGTCCCAGAGACTTCCCATACTTTGGAACAAGATTCCAATCTACATTAGGCAGAGCGCCTCACTAACACTCTTCAAGAGAAACCTTGACGAGTGGATGGGAAATGGAAACAGAAAGTTTATCCTGGGGAGCACTTCAGTGACTCTGCTGGACAGAGGCACAGGGAACTAATTTAATAGGGTAGCGAAAGCTAACATTCTGACTAAGCTTATAAATGCCTTCGGGCAGATAGCCTAGTACCTACCTATGAACATATGAACAGTGACTATACTGATACCACTTGCACTGTTTTACCTGCCAAGTTAATCAGCTTTTCCTATAATTATTTTATTGGCTCCATCTGGTGTCAGAAGAATGTTTCCAGGCTAGTTGTGGGAGCTGTTTGCTACACAGACTAAATTCAAGTTGCTATTGGTTGCTGTGCTTCATTGAGCTTTAGGTTACCTATTTTCTGTTTTATAAATAAAGCAATTTAGTGGAATAATCCTGTCATTTGTTATGAGAAGCTACATGCAGATCTAATCACACCATTTTATGAAAAGATTAAGCAAGACTGGACTACTCATTTAGGCCAGAAATACCAGGCCAAGTGAGTTTTGATATAATTGCTTAATACTGAGTGTACTGATTCTGCTTGCACTGTTTTTACTTCAAAACTAGTGAGTTTTTGCTAAAATTCATTTACCGGTTCCTTCTGGTGGTGGATGACCATTTCAAGGCAGGCTATAGGCATTATTTGCTAAAAAACATAAGTGTCTTGCTATTGGTTGGTGTGCACTGATGAGCTTTTTGTTGCTTACTTTCTGGGTTACAAATAAGATTATTTAGCTCAATGCTGCCCATTATGCAGTGGTACAGCTGAGTGCACTGTATAGATGTACACATTTAGGGCCTTAAGTTTCAATATACAGCCTATTCCACCATTTCATACTGTACTTTAACTACTCTGTGGTTTTGAGAAGCAGCTCTGGTTCACATTAGTTTGCATGTTGCTATTTGTGTGCAGATTAGAGACAAGTTGTACTTCCAATAAATCAACTCCAGAGAGGCCTAATATCTCCTTAAGCCTAAATATCAGGAATGAAGGATATGCACTTTCCAACCATATCTGCAGACAGCCTGGCTGAAATGGGCATTCTGATACAATGCATCAGTTGCTTCAGGTTTATGGTCAACAGCCTACTACTTCAACCAGCAGACAGTCTGTGAGAGTAGTAGTTACACAATGCTATTGAAGGCAAGCTCTCTCACACAGGTACAACAAATAATAAACAGGTCAACAGCACTTCACAATGCAACTCAAAGTACACACAAGGTCAGACCAAACACAGGCTGAAGCTCTTAAAAGCAACTTACCTAAACCACAAAAGTCTTTTAAATGTTAAGAAGCAGAACCATCCATGAAACATATATTTCAGAATCACACTGACTCAGTTCAAAAGCCCATAAGGTAAACCTGTACACAATCCAATATCCTAGTCATAAGTGACTCCACATTGAGGCACACCAATGCACAACTCACCTGGCTGTGCAAGAAGATTATCGCAGTCGCTTGCCTGTCAGTTACCAGGATTTACCACATCACATGTGCATTCAACTCTCTGTGCAAATACATGTATAACACAGTTATAGTACATGCAGGTTTGAATTACATGGGATACCTCCCCAGACTATATGAAGAAAACAGAGGTAATCCAGAAGTTCAAGTCAGGTCTAGTATCCTACCTGTGACCAAGAGGATGACAGGACTAACAAGAAACTGAGTACTCAGTCAAAATTAAATCAATAAGATAGCAGATCTAGAGGACTCCGTCTAATGCCTTTCCTCTGGGTCATCTTTATTCTTCTCACAGGAGAGGATCCCTTAGATTCCTGACTGCTGACAGTGTGTGTTTTGTACTAGTGGTTTTAGTCAACACCGGTTGCTCCATCTTGCACATTTATTTAGCCAATTAAATATGTAGATTCCAGCTCTGGACACATAAAAAGGCGGCCTTATTTTCCTTAGATTACACATTCTCAGATGCTGTGGATCCCATAGGAGGGGAAAAAAAAGTACTGAGCAGAATTTAAATGGGCAAAAATAATGAGACCCAGAAATTGGTAACTGACTCTAGGAATTAATTAGTTATACTAAAATGACAACCTGCTATATTATCCCAACAGGTATGTATTAATACACAGTAGATCTACGGTAGCAATAAACATGTAAGTTTTTAATATACATGTAGGAGCTCCATATGACTAAATTATTTTTCTACTTGGGCTGAACACCAGAATATTTATACATACCATCGGCACGTGACTCTCACGTCTGCCTCTGTTAAACTAAACTACCATTTGTATATGCTGCTTCATTAGTAATGGACTTGTACACAATGGATTTATTTTTAATTACAGTCTGGCCCGCTATATCGCTTTATTTTGCACCTCTCCTCCTTCTTTACACTAAACAAAACAGCTTCACATAGACTTGTACATACCCCTAAACAGCCCCTTCTTGGGTTTTGCGGTTTCTCTTTTCTGCACTGCTTCCAGCTTTCCTCAAACTCTAGCTCACCTTATTTTTACTAATAAGGAATATTTTTAGTAGTAACTGATGTTCTGCCAACTTTTTGTAATTCACATTATCTTTTCATGTTAACCCTTTTTATTTGTTGTAATATGGAGCTTTTCTCCCCGGGCCTCCGCTGAAAAAGGCCATTTGCCCAGTAGGACTATCACGGTCAACAAATGTCAAATAAATAAAATAAATAATGGTTCGGCAAGACTACTACTACCATAATAAAAAAAAAAAAATGAAAAGAAGACTGAGGACATTTGTGAGAACTTTTTCTTGGAAGACAATGCTCCTAGGACTCTTTTTGCATCTTTTTGTGATTTGCTGATGCCTGTTAAGAGCATAGGTATACATTTTACATTCAGAGTAGTGCTTCAGGGTTCTATCCAGCTTTCATGATTTAGAAACTCAAAACATAAAACATTTCAAAACAGTGTTAACGCACCTCTTCTGTCTACTTCTTCACAAATGCAATCTGTATGCTGTACTTCAGCTCTTGTTCCAATTGCCACTCTTTCTTCGCATTTTTCCACAGTTATAATGCTAGCAATTCAAAAATAGCACACGTTTCTAAAATTGTTTTACATTGTTCATGAAGATGGCCTTTTCAGGCCAATATCATGTTACTATGCAGGTGCAGATCTCCTTTTCTGGGGATATATATATATATATATATATATATATATATATATATATATATATATATATATATATGTAATTCAAACCTGCATATATATATATCACTATGTACTATATTTATTCCTTTAATACAGATGAAGGCATTAGTCAAACCACTCCTACAAGGTACATCTACAATAGTCAGTTTTATTAACTATAATATCTGCTATCTACTCTAGTGAATTATCAGGGATTCCTGAAGAGCACACCACCAAACTTCCGATTTTCATCAACTCTCTGTATTTCATCAAGGGATTAAGTATCTTCCCCAGTCTGTAGCAATGCATTTGGGAATGCCCCTGAAGTTTTCTGCCTCAGGCCATAGCTAGGAGACTCAAATAGCCATTAAAGGTTCTTCACTAGAGGGAACTGAATAAATAATCACACATTGACTGTTGAATATAAGCAGCAAATCCCCAAAGAGAAATAAAACTGATATACTAAATAAATGCTGAAGCTTGAAAAGGGAGCTAAGCATGACATTTGACTGCAAAGCCCTTGGGGATTTATCTATAAAAATATGAGAAAAGACCAGTGTAGAAGATGTGTACCCATCAGGAAGTGAACAAATCAAGCATCAAGGTGAAATATGGTAGCAAACAAGAAGTTAAAAAAATGTGAAGCACACACAATTAAAAACTGGTAAATAAAGAAGAAAAAATATAGTAGAAAAGTCACATTAACAAATCTTTAGGTGAGGGCTGGGGCATGAATGCAGACTGATAAAGAAAATAAAAACAATGTATTGCAACAAAAATGGATAATTAATATCTACGCGCTTCAACAAAATAAGCATTCACATATGCACAGAGGTGTAAAACATTGCTCTACATGATTGTCACTGTTAAGGTGACACCCTGACCCACTGTGCAAAGATTGGGAAAATGGGTTGTGGATGGATGAATAGATCCACATATGCATACAGGCTCTAGGTGACTTGTATAAAGCTATAAACAAAAGTGTGAATTATGGTTACAATGTTTCTCCCTAGTCTAATATGGTATGCCAAACATTTTCTTCCACTACAAACATTGACTGTAAAATTGAATTAGTACAAAGACATAACCCATGTGAATTACAGTTAATATAAAGTGTTCATTGAGACTGTAAAATCAGTTCTGCATGAAAGTCATGTAAATGCATTGATACGCTCTTTCAATTCATTGATGCAAGTATAAAATTATCTCCAATTGTGGCATCTTAATTTCAGCACACTCCTATGAATTTACATTCTGCATAATCCAAAAACCAAGTCATCTGCCAGCACACACATACACTAAGGCACAGGGTGCTACAATACGTGTTTTATACAATACATAATTTGTAACTTCTGTGTCACAAACAGAACATCACACAACTACATTCTTTAACCTTTGTATCAACAGTGTAAGTCTACTTTCAAAAAACCGTGATGATGAATGAGGTCAAGTATTAAACACAAGCATATGTTCAATCTATCATGTTACTCTTAATGTGCAACAAAACACTGCAGTACTGTACCCAGTGACAAGTAACATACCATTTCTCAGTCCAGAAGCAACGGATACTAATTAAAATAAACACCTGACAGTGAGTTCTCATTTAATTTTATGGCCCAAGTCATAGATAGTAACTGCTTTCTCTGTAATGTCTCTTAATTTGAATAAGGAATAGACAGTCAGAAATCCAGACATGCAAGCATTTCAAAGGAAAGATTATATGGCATGCAGGGGAAGTATAAAGACAGTATAGTCATGACTGTGGACTGAGATTTAAAACTTGAAAAAGTACTCTTGCACAAAAGCTCATCAGAGCTGCTATGAAGGATGTCATTGCATCACATATGGAGCTGCACACCCAAGCAGTTGGCCAAGTCTATATAAAATGCAATCTTTACATGGTGGCATGCATTTTTAGGCCCAGCCCCCACCCCACTGCCTATTCAACCCTATGCTACAGGCTACTAAATTAATTCATTCATCTCCAGGGGCATGAGCCACTGGCCCATTCATTCCCTTGGGTGAGAGTTTAGTGAAATGTTACAGGAAGCACCATCCATTACTTTAGAGGGCAGGATTTGGTATTAAGCATCATCCTTCTGTGCACAGGCATGTTCATGGAGTGGGAAAGCAATAGATCTTTGCAATATATACCACTGACTTCCCTTATAGACAGTAGCCCCACTGTGATCAAACAGGCAGCATTCCCAGACAATACTGCACCTCCATGCCCGTTTAAAAAGGCAGGCAAGTCCTCATCATTACTCCCTCCATCCCTCCATGCAGACCAGATTGCCTCATCCAAAACAGAGATTTATAAGCACTAAGGCAGCACTTGGCTATAGGAGGTTCTTCCAAGGCAGTAGTGTACATGGGTTAGAATCTGAAACCGTTTCTGTAGAAGGTACAGCAATAAAAGGTACCTAAAAGAGAAGGGCACTGGAACCATAGGGCAAGGGGGGTGCACCCCTCTTTAAATAAAATCATGAACTGTGCCCCCAGCTCCTGGAAAATATTGTATTTTTTTAAATAAAGAATGCTATGCCTGTCCATTCAGAAAAGGGAGATCAGGCTCTAGATTTCAGAGAGAGACAGAGAAAATGTGTGTATGGGGCGGGCGGGTCTGGTTGTCTGAGTGTCCCTGAGTGCGTGTAAGTGCTCACAAGTGCATGTAAGCGGGTGTGTGCATGCAAGCCTTTGTGAGTGTGTACGAGTGCATATGTACATGTGAGTGTGTGCACACATGGAGGTTTTTTTAAAACTTTAACGGATATGTCAGGGGCATACCTCTCAGCACAATAAATCTTGACAAAGCCTAAAGTAATGAGGGGATAAGACATGCATTTTAGTTTCAGACTTCATTTGCTTATGAAAATGTATGCTAACACAAATCATATTACTCTAGCAAATTTTGAAGTTTTAAGAGCAATATTTGAAATCTGTCCCTACTTTTGGACGTTTGTCCCCCCATTATTTTAGGCTTTGTCTAGATTTCTTGTGCTAAGAGGTTGAGCAGTATGCTTTATAGCAGTTCAAAGAAAATATTATTCATTGTATTGCAACATTATTTTTTTGGAGTTAAAAGCTAGCAATGTAAAATTCAGTAAATATTACTCAACAAATGCAACTCTGTGCAAATTCATCCTATCAGGAAACCAGCTCTTTATTGGCAAGCAACAACTTCAAGTGATTAGAAAACACCAGTTCATGGGAGTTATGGTTGTTTTAATCACACAGAAACAATATTCTGAAGTGTTTAGTGCTGCTCAGTCAACAAACTTTTATCAGTTTAACTATCAATAAATATATTGTTATATCTCAAAAATCATTACTCAATTCTTAGCTAACAGAAGTTACTCACATGGTTTATTTTCTTTTATATAAATGCATGCCTGCCTATGTCTTGGGTAATAATTCAATAAAGGCATTAAAGTTAACTAAGCAGCCTTTGCCACCACAGCAGGCTGTTAATTTGCATCAGACGCAGGTAAGAGACTCTGCTTTGGCCAAGCTGGTTCCTCTGACCTCTCCTTTTTCCCAGAATCCTCCTGTTGTGGCAAATACAGCCACTAGGGATTGGGGGTGATCAATGCCTTTGCCGCTGTTGGGGTACCCTTAATGGGAAAGGAAGAGCAAATGTTGTTAGTGTTGTGAGATGGGGCAGGAAAGGTACGCCTACTTGACCAGACAGTTGTCCATCACTGAGAAAGCTATTGCTGCCATTAAAAAAAAGAGTTGGCCTTAATTTTCAAGTGAAAAAGAAACAGAAAACTAAACTTATAGCTTCTCCTGCTGTAGTTTCACTGGACAGGAGTAGTTTATTAAGTCCTGCTCAGGGTCTTGTATAAGCTCTCTTTCTCCTACACCATTTCCAGTATGTGCAAGTGTATTCTATGGGAGAGCACTGAAGTTTCTCAGTCTCCCAGAAAATACTATTAGTTGTTACAAACAGAATCTCCAGAACTGTCACTCATTTCTCCAGTTCTGCCAGCATTGGAGGATGTATAGGTTACTACCTGCAATTTTCCTCAGCCTGCTGTTGCTAAAAAAAAGGGAACTAGAATGTATAAAGTTTAAGTTTTTATAGACTCTTCCCAAACATGACCCAGCAGCTACAAATTTAGATAATCCAGCTGCTGCCAAACATTTTAACTCTATTCCTTCCCCTTTTGACAATGGTGGTAAAGTCATTTTTAAATTTGGGGTAAAAGTGTTTGCTTCTGAAACTTAATTTTTAGAATTTTGAATTGTCAGACTCATATGCTAGAGTTTATTCTGACCAGTTGTGAAAATATTAGGAATGTTTTATCTGCAGTTCCTTCCTGCGAGGAAAAATTTGCTTTATGTGGCTTGGTTTCTTTTATTTTTCAGGTCATAACTCATTAAAGTGCATTTATAACTGTAGATAATACATCCAGTGAGGTTGCCAGTGGTACTGTGTTGAGAAGTTTTGGCTGGTGACATTCTCAGAACCTCCTAAAGGATGTAAAAATGAGGTTTTACATTCACCTATCATTTGGATTGAGACTTTGGTCCCACTGCTGCAAAGGTTTTCAAAAAAATGATGTGAGGGTTAACCTGACACAGGGAATCACTCAGATTGTTTTTTTTTATCCCTCCTTCTCTAAATTTTCAAAGGATTTTTTTTCTCCATTGTCAAACTGCGGAAAAAAAACATACTTGGCAATATAGTGATAAGCAGACATTAAAAAATTGTGGGGAGGGTCCCTAAAAGAAAGCAGAACTACCCCAGAAGAAAAGACAGTCAACTTAACTCAGAATGACTATGTGTAGATCAGAAGGCAAGTGAAGTGTGCTGTATCTTTAAGAAGCATGTCAAGGCTGTACATGCACATATAAATTCCAGACACCTGCACTTCCTACAGCCATTTTGTAAGAGTAGTCACAATGAGAGCATGCATGATTGCAGTTGTTAGTTTATATACAAGATACTTAAGTTAAAGTCAGCAAATTTCTATAGTGATGTTTGTATATATAAAAAAAGCTGCTTGAACAGAACCCACGAAGACTCTTCTACTGTGTCCAAAGCTGGAAAGTGACATGGTGTTAGAACCGGGATAGAAGAGAATAAGATTCAGAGCCATGAAGTGCATAGATGACCGTGAATGTAAAGCTATGACAAATGAGCACAAAAAGAGCCAGAAAAGTATCAAAGGTAACGAGAAGTGGCACAAACTGTTTATTTAATAGAAGAGACAAAACGGGTCACTACAAGGGCATAAACTGCATTATTGAGCATGAGGAAGGCATGAAAGTGTGTTGGATAAAAAGAAATGTTTAAAATAAAGGTATTTGATGAAATGATTAACAGTACAGCAAAACAAGCATGTTTAAAGCAACACAGATACGTTTGAAGATAAAATGATCATGTTTAAAGTAAAACAAATGCGTTTAATGTACAAATGGGCACGTTTACAGTAAAATGAGCAAAAGAAAAGTACACTGGGCATGAAAAGGGCTTCGATATGGAAAATTAATATAAGGGCAAAAAAGGGCACATTAAGCAAAAATAAAGCAAGGTGACTGCATGTCTTTTGGCAAAGTGCTATGTTTTGGCATAACTACGACTTTGTATTGTATCAAGGTCATAACTAAAGTTATTCTAAGTATCTCAAAGTGTGTAAAAGTGCTTACAGTGTGTGCTTATTATTGTGCATGCATTTTGGAGAGTTTATTAGGTTCATAGGCAGATACTAGGCTATCTGCCCTAGGGCATTTATAAGCCTAGCCAGAGTGTATTTGGCTTCCGCCTCCCTATTAGATTAGCCTACTGTGCCTCTGTAAAGTAGGTCACAGAAGGTACCCTTTTAAGATTAGTTTACTGTGCCTCTGTCCAGCAGGGACACAGAAGAGATCCCAGGGGTGAATTTGCGATTTCCCATCCACGTGTCCAGATTTCGCTTGAAGAGGGTCAGCGAGGGGCTATGTCTAACATGAACTGGGATTCTATTCCAGAGTGAGGGGAGCCTCTGAGAAACGAATCTGTCCCTCCAGCATGTCATATTTATTTTTGTGCTGAGCTTTAGGTCCCTGGAGCATGTAGCTCTAAGGGACTTGGATTTTTTGAGGTGGAGCATGTCCATTAATTCTGGGTTTGACATGGCTTTGTACGTCAGGCAATGATCGCCTCCGAGTAGGCGGTAAGCAACTGAGTAGAGCTGGTTTCTTTAGTTGAGCTGCATAGGACATCTGTTTGTAGCCCATGATCCTCTTGGTGAGGTACTTTTGGGGTCTACCCAGTTGCTGCAGGTGTCGGGTAAGGTACATCCCAAAAGGGGCATTGTATTCAATTATGGGTCTGATGAGTGACGAGTAGAGGGGCACAATGACCTCTTTTGATCTAGATGCGAACCCTTTTGTGATAAGGTGGGCTATATAGAAGGTCTTTCTAACCACTTTGGCAACATGATTATCAAAGGAGAGATTACTATCTACGTTGGTCCCCAAATCTCTAATTACTTCTTCCGTACTTAATGGATTACCACCTATGTGGTAATTTGTGGGCACCTTGTTTTTCCCAAAGGGGATGACTATACACTTTTTAGCATTTAGCTTGAGGCCGTGGCTCTGGCACCAAGCATCCGTCTCTGTGAGACCCTTTTGGAGTATGCTTGTGTCAGCTGGAGATTTGATTATGGCCCCCAGTTTGCGGTCATCTGCAAACTTTGTCAGCCATAATCCCTCCGTGATAGCCTGAACCTCAGAGAAGTATATACTGAACAAGAGAGGTCCCAGAACTGAGCCCTGTGGGATGCCACTTGTAACTGGTTTGGATTTGGACATGGCACCTGCGATTCTGACCATGTGGGTTCTATCTCTGAGCCAGTTTGCAACCCATCTTGTGATATAGGGGTTGATATTTAAGCTGGTAAGCTTATTTATGATGCCCGAGTGGGGTATTGTGTCGAAGGCTTTTGCGAGGTCGGTATATTTTGCACCGTTATGTAACAATTCAGAGCATATCTGGGAGTTTCCACCCATGTTCCTGACATAACTAAAGAAGCACTTGTGATTATCTTTAGTGTCTAGGGCAATTTTTCTTTCGAAGATGGCCTTTGATGATTTTATTAGGGATCGAAGTTTCTTGCTAATACTGATCAGAGATGCCTTCCCTTTTTGGGATTTTGCTCTGTCATGTAGTAGCTTCCTCCTTCTGTTGTATAGCTTATTTATGGCCGGGGTCCACCAGTCCGGTCTCCTGTTTTTGGAGGAGTGAGTCTTGGTTTTATTTGGGATAGCACAATTCATGCATTCCTGCAGGTGCTCATAGAATGCATTTGTAAAGGATTCTGCGGATTGGACTGTATTATCCTCTGGCCCAGGGGCTTTGAAGGATTCCACCTCAGTCTTGAGAAGTGCAAAGTTGGCTTTTGAGAAATTCTTTACAGTGATTTCCTTGGCTGGGGGTGGGGACGGAATATGTATGTCCAGGGAAATTTGTTTATGGTCTGATCTTACCAATGAGGGGTTTACCTCTGGTGTGGAACATAGAGTCCCCATGTTGGTGATGACCAGGTCCAATATGTTGTTCCCTCTTGTGGGAGTGGTGACCAGTTGATCCATTGCGTTAGAGTTTATAAATTCAAGGAACCGTTGGGCGAGGGTGTTTGGGCTTGAGTAGTTTTCCCAGTCAATGCTTGGGTAGTTGAAGTCACCCAATAACATAGTGTTTGGAGAGACCTTCATATTCTCCAGTGTTCTCAGGAATGCCAAGTGGGGTTCCTGTAATAAGGAGGGTGTTCTGTAGCAGGCTACAAACTGAAAGGCAGTTTTGCACGCTGTTAGTTGCACATGGATGGTTTCCGATGCTTCATGCAGTGCCACTAACCTGGAGGTGTAGGTATTTTTGATGAATATAGATACTCCCCCTCCTTTTGTGCTTCGCTCTGAGTTTTGGGGCTGAAACGCATGGTATGAGTTATAACCTGGTTGTGCTGGGGTGCTCTCAGGAGCCTTGAACCAGGTTTCTGTTACTGCACAGTCATCGATTTTCTCCATACTGAGGACAGCCTCGAGTGCGTGCATCTTGAAGTTTAGATTTCGGGCATTGAGTAGCATTACCTTTAGTTTTTTTTATCCTTGGGTTGTCTATGGAGATGGGTTTGTCCTTTGAGTCTTGCCTAAAAAAGGCACTATGGGGGTGGCAAGAGCCTTGGCCAGTATATGAAAGCCTAAGGGTGACAGGTGCAAGCTGTCCCTAGTGAAGCAACGTGGCTTGTTGAGCATGTCATCCCAGGCTGACAGACATTGGATCCCCTTTGAATGACACCAATACTTTAGCCAATTGTTGAAACTGATCATTTTGTCTTTATACTGTGGCATAATTCTTGGCGAGGGCAAGATGCTACTCAAGGTCAGGGTCATACCAGCCTGGGCTACATGGTCAGAGAGCTCCTCTATGTCTCTTTTCATGTAGTCCAGGGAGGTACATTTTAGGTCATTCACACCAGCATGGACAATGACAGAGTCATACTTGTACTTGCTTTGGAGTGACCTGAATGCTTGCGTTATGTGGTGGATCCTGGCACCCGACAGGCAGCTTACAGTGACCTTCTCCTTGTTCAGTCTGGTGAGCGGGACGTCAGTGTGTCAGACAACAGAGTCCCCTATAACAAGTGTATTTGGTGTGTTGTTTGGCCTTAAGGGCTGTGACTGAGAGGCACACTGATTTTGTGAGAAGTGATTCGTGGGTATTGTTGAGGGGTGGCTGCTGCTGATTTTGTGAGAAGTGATTCGTGGGTATTGTTGAGGGGTGGCTGTTGCTTGGATATCTGCTTAGGAGGTCTTTGCTGTTTAGGCAGATCTTTATTTAGAGCCTCCGAGTATGTTTCTATGTGTTTATGTGTTGGGTATGCAGATGCAATAGGTCTGTGTGAGACTGGATTTGCGGTGTGGGTGGTTACCTTTTCAAAGTGCAGCTATTTCGTGAAATTTGGTCAAGCTATGGCCATTTCAAAAAGTTTCTTGTGCTGGGTGTGTCTATTTGCAAAGTGCCACCAGAGTGTTTCTTGCACTGTAAAGAGTTGCCTAGTAATGTGCCATTTTGGTGACATTTCAGTGTCGTGTATGCAAGTTATTTGCAAAGTGCAACTACTTCGAAATGTTATTGAGTTTTGGGCAAGAGAGGTCAGTTTATTTGCATAGTGCAGTTATTTAATATGTTTCTTACACTAAGAAGTGATTTACTGCAAAACGATATTACAAGAGTTGTTGTTATTACAGTTTAATTCACTCAATTGTAAAGTTATTTGAAATGTTTCTTAAAATGATGATAAATGACTTTAGCATTTTTCAAGAGTGTTAAAGCACCCGAAATGTTTATTTTGCAAAGTCCAATTATTCAAAAGTACTATGATTTTGTTCATTAGCATTATTTCAATAAGCCCAAAAGGTATAAATTCTGACGCACAAAGGCATTGGACAAAGTTACAAATACTGGCATAAGTTTCTGGCATATGTACATGAGTGTATATTTCTGCTTATTTGCAAAACCCTTCACTGGTATGTGTTAATATGGCAGACAGATTTTGAAAGCCCCTACCACTTGTATCTGATCAGAATATTGCAGAGAATGGGAGAATATTTGAGCAAGAGTACAATATTTTTATACAAGGAGCTTATGCAGCTAGAGATGCACGCACCAGGGCATTCATTTTGTTAAATCTAGCTTGGTCAGAGGCTATAGAAAGAGAGTGTTCATTTGTGTATGCAGCTGCAGTATATGAAGGTAAAAACTGCCACATTGTTGTAAAAGCTGAATCAAGAGAAGACCCAGAGTGTTTGAAGCGCAAGTTGAAAGAAATGTGTAACCCCCAGAAAATATTACAATATAGAGGCATTTGTTTTACCCGAGAGATCAGAAACCAGGGGAAACATTTACAGCTTATATAACTGACCTAGGAACAAAGCTAAAATGTGTCAGTTGGGTGACTTAAAAGATGAGCTTCTAAAGGACAGGCTTGTGTGTGGTATTAACAGTGCTGCTGTGAAAAAGATTTTGCTTTGTGACAGTGATTTAATGTTGAGCAAAGCCATAGAGATTTGTCAGATCCATGAGGTGACAGAAAAACACATGTGTATGCTTGCTAATGACAAGAGCATGGTTTCTGTTGGCTCCAAAGCAAATGCAGATAGTATGCAACACATGGCAAACAGAAGTAGGCCTAAGCACATTGCAGCCACAACCCCTGCTGGATTTCCAGGGAAGCCACATAACTTTCCAATAAATTCTAAAAAGGGAGCATGCTCCAGCTCACTGCAGCACAAGCATGAATCAGCAAAACCAAAGTCCAGCTTTAATGTTAATTGTTGCAAATCATGAGTCTAAACGAGTAGTGCTTAGCTTTTCATCAGCAATGCTACAAGTGTAAAAAATGGAACCACTTCCAAAAGTTTTGTAAATCTACTAAGCCTCACACAGTTGTAAAGAAAGGTCACACAAAACAGGTTGATCAGGTAGAGCCGAAGCAGTCAGCTTTGTATGTAGATGGTGTATCAGTGATTGATGAAACAGGTGCTGCAGTGAACTTATTAACAAGAAGCAAAGTGTTTTATGCTATCTGGAATAATGGAATATCCACAGAGCTTAAAGTAGACACTGGTTCAAAGTGCAATGTTATATCAGCAGACACATTTGCTAAAGGGAGAACTAAAACAACTCGATGTAGCCAGTAATGTGACACTTGTTGCTTATGGAGGTGAAGAAATTCAAACCGAAGATTCAGTGATGTTTTCATGTTATTTGGCCAAGAACTGTTACTACTTGTTATTCTATATAGTCTGAAGAACAGTGCAATGTTTGTTGGGTCTCAGAGATCATTTAAGAATAAATCTTTCTTTTGCTAAAGAAGTCCATCATGTAAGTGCATTTCCGAGTTCTAATTTTTCTGAAGCCATTTTCTCAGAGTATGCAGATGTTTTCGATGACAAGTTAGGCAAACATCCAGTCATGTATTCCATGAGGTTAGACCCAGAGTTCCCTCCAGTAGTCAGACCAGCAAGAAGAGTTCTGATAGCTATGCAGGACAAAGTTAAGACTCAACTGGATAAAATGGTACAGCAAAGTCTGATTTGTCCAGTCACAGAACCAACTGAATGGGTATCATCCATGGTAGCAGCTCACAAAAAAGGCTCAGATGAAATCAGAATATGTATTGACTCAAGAGATTGGAACAAAACATTAAAGTGACCATATCATCCAATGCACACAGTCAAACAGGTCACAGCTTTAATACTGAATGCCACTTTTTTCTCTGTCTTAGATGCTAAGAGTTCATTTTGGCAGGTGATGCTTGATCGCAAATCTTCATTTCTAAATACTTTTGGTACTCAGTTTGGCAGATACAGATTCCTAAGGATGTCTTTTGGAAAAAATTTTGCAAGTGAAGTCTTTCAGCTTGCAATGGAGCAAATTTTAAGGTTATTTTTGTGCCATAATAGCAGATTTATTGGTTGGAGGCAATGGTGAAGCAGAACATGACAGAAACCTCAAGAAAGTTCTAGACAGAGCACATGAAGTAAACCTGAAGCTCAATCCTCTGAAGTGCAAATTCTTACATCCAGAAGTTACATATGTAGGTCCATTTATTCACAAGTTCAGGCTTGAGGACAGACCTAACAAAGCAAACAGCTATTCTTGAGATGTCAGTACCAGATAATGTACAACGTTTTCTAGGCATGGTCAACTATTTAGGCACATTTATATCAGACTTCAGCGAGTTGACAGCACCTTTAAGAGAGCTAATACACAAAAATGTTGCATGGTCATGGTTGGAACACCACCAAAAGGCATTTGAAGACCTTAAGCAGAAAATTGCCATCCCACCTACCTTAAAATACTTCAAGAGGGCAGACCAGTAGCCTATGCATCTAGAACACTAACCCAAACTGAGATGCAGTATGCTCAGATGGAGAAGGGCTTTTGGCAATAGTATTTGCATGTTCTAACTTTTATGGTTATATTTACGGTCGAGCTATTCAGATGGAGACTGACCACCAACCTCTAGTTATTATTCTGAAGAAGCCTTTGTATTCCACTCCAGCAAGATTACAAAGAATGATGCTTAAATTGCAAAAGTGCAATTTCAAAATGGTCTACACAAAAGGTAAATTGCTTTATCTGGCTGATACCTTATCCAGATCATCCACAGATATGACAGAACAGCTTCACGCAGAGAATTTTGACTGATGTGATGTCAGTGCATCATTTTTCTACTACTAGACTTGATGAGTTGAGATGACACTCACTGATCTAATTCTTCAGAAGTTCAATCACTACATTAAATGTTGGATGGCCATCACAGCAATCTAGTGTACCACCTGAAGTGCAAACCTATTTTCCTTACTGAGATGAATTGTTAATGGAAGATGGCATTATTTTCAGAGGTCCTAAAATTATCGTTCCTCTGCTTCCTTACAAAAATATATCCAGATTTTGCACTATAGTCACCCTGGATCCACATTCACTAAGAGAAGAACAACAGAATTAGTATTTTGGCCTTCATTACAAAGAGGCATTAATAAAGTACTTTCTTCTTGTTCAGTATGCAATAGTACTAGAATGCATTTGCAAAGAGAACTACTTCAGTTAAGTTCAGCTCTTGAACTAACTTGGTCAACAGTTGCAGCTGATGTATTTGAGTGGAACAATCAACACTACTTGGTTTTGGCAGACTCTTATTTGCATTGGTCTGAAATTGATCTACTACCTAACCTAAGATCCAGTGCTGTTATTACTTAGTTGAAACATTTTCAGTTCATGGTAGTTCACACAAAGTTCTTTCTGACAATGGCATTCAATTTACTAGCCAGTTGTTTCAGAAATTTGCAAAAGACTGGGACTTTATACATGTCACTAGTAGTCCTGAATATCCTCAGTCAAATGGTCTTGCTGTATGTGCAGTACAGAGTGCAAAACAGTTACTTGAAAGGTTAAAGTGTGACAATACCGATGTGTTCTTGAATTTGCTTAATCTCAGAATATAAACCGTGACAATATTCTTGGTTCACCTGCTCAAAGATTACTTTCCAAGCATACTATGACTACGCCACCCATTACTTCCAGTTTATTGCCTAAAGCTAACAACAATAAAACCATCAAGGCTCAATTGGTTAAGAAGCAGAATATCCAGAAATCTAGTTATGACAGCTCAAGCAGATTACTTCATCCATGGAGGGAAGGAGAAACCGTACGAATCCAGACAATGAAAGGTTTTGATTGAATTGGACAGATTACAGGCATCTGTGCCAATCCAAGATCCTACCTGGTAAACTCTGAAGGTGTGGAATATAGGAGGAACCATAAACATCATCTTCTTCCTGTACCAGAATCATCATCGCCATCACAACATTGTTTCTGTAATGCAGTCTTCAAATCTAAGAGTGAATCAAACACTGTTTCCAGACCAGAATGTGTTCAAAATTCTGATTCCATTCCAGAAAATGTTCCAGACATTCCACAGGTCAAACAGTTTGCAGAGACTGTTCCAGTTGCTAAATCTAACTCCCAGTTTTAGGTCACATGATATGGGAGAGTATCAAAGCCTAGTGTAAAATACGCAGCAACGTAGACTTGATTGCATGTGTGTATATATATATATATATATATATATATATATATATATTTACATTTATGTATATATATATATATATATATATATATATATATATATCTATAGATAGATAGTGTAATGATTACTGCATGCTCAATATACTGATAGTGCCATACAATCTACTTCTCAAAGAGGGAGGATGTAGATCAGAATGTAAGTGTGCTGTATCTTTAAGAAGCATGACATGGCTGTATATGCACATATAAATTTCAGCCACGTCCATTTTGAAATAGCAGCCAGAGTGAAAGCATTTATGATTGCAGTTGTTAGTTTGTATAGAAGTTACTTAAGTTAAAGTCAGTAGACATCTATAGTGACGTGTTTGTATAAAATAAAGCTACTTGAATGGAACGCACAAAGACTCTTCTACTGTGTCCAAAGTAGGACAGCAGCACTATGTAAGGGCCATTGTCTCCCCTCAGTCTTTTATCCCTTCCAGAAAGTCAGAATCTCCATTTCTCTCTTTGGCAAAAGGCTGATTCAGACAAATGGATTCTGAGACTGATTCATGGATACAGATGGCAGTGGGAAGAGATCCCTCCTTTGCAAAAAACTATTCCACATCCCACAGACCAAACCCCTCTGTTCCCTCCTGTCCTATAGTAAATTATTTATCAGGGGTAATAGAAATAGTTAATTTTTCCCAGTGGGGACAAGGTTTTCATTCAAGAATGTTTTTGATGCCACTGAAAGAAAATGCCTGAAGATCAGTTCTGGACCTTTTTTCATACACCAGTTTATGAAGGTGTCCACGGTCAAGATCCTTTTACAAGACCATTTCCTATCCCTTCTTCCCAATTTGAGATTTTTTTGGTAACCTTATATTCAAAAGATGTGTATGATTGTATTCTCATCCATTAAGGCTTTAGATGTTTCTTAAGGTTTTATGTGGCTGAATCATTATCTTTTCTCTGCCTTACCCTTTGGGCTATCCACTGAATATTCACAGAGAGTCTAGCTCCAGTTATAGCACATTGCTGGCTACAGGGTATCCACTTTTTTCCATACTTAAATGACTTGCTTATCTATGCAGATTCTTTTTTTCAAAGTGTCAGGAATCTCTCTTCCTGGTGAGAGATCTCCTATGCAGCCTGGGATTCCAAGAGAACCTCAGTAGAAAGAGCAATTCTTCCAGAGGAAGAAAACATAGATCTGTATTTATATCTATTCCAGGGTCCCCTCCCTCCAAATCCCTCTAGGGTTGCACATGCAGCCACTATGGACTGGCGGATAATAATGTCTCCTGTGGCTGTTGGGGTCCCTTAGCAAACAAGGGAGCGAATACTTCATGATTCTGAGTTTCATGGCATCTATGATTCTCATGATACCTCTGGCAAGACACATGAGAAAGATAAAATGGTATCCGAGGTCTCTGGTCCCAGCAGCAACACCCACATATTTTCAGATTCCAGTTCTGGGATGTGTAAGAAGAGAACTCACTTTAAAGAGAAAAACACCCTGAATCCAGGTCTCTGTCTCCTCCCTCCTGCTCTCAAACTGTCACCACAGTCACCTTGCACTGATCAGTGTTAAGGTGGTTAAAAGTGCAAGGTATTTGGGACAACAAACAGACACACTCAATCACATTTGGTCCCCAGGACCACTTCAAGTTGTTACAATGTCACATTGATGTGGTACATAAATGAGCAAGGGAGAAACAGGTCTTTCCCCTATGCAGACTAGCCATGTTATAACAGGATATAGCTTTACAGTGGAATCTCACTCTATTTCCTACACTCTATCAGAGCAAAACTTGTGTGCAGACAAGCTAGAGAGGACAAAGTGAGGCCCCTCATGACTGGAAACTAGATCCGGGGGTCTTCCAAGATCTGATCCATCTGTCAGGAGTTCCTCAAGTAAGCCTTTTTGCCTTCTACATAATCAATCAGCTGGCAAAATTCTGGTCCAGGACTTCATGCAATATCTTCTCAAGGCTCAGCGTGCCTTTCCAAGTTGGCATGAAAGCTCTAAAGGTCTTGGCACCCAAACCTGTCTTTTTAGCCAACAGCTCTAGTTAATGGTTTGGCTGCATAAAGGTGCTGTGAAGCTTTGTAGGATATACCACTTATAGCTTAGGCCACTGCAGCAGGGATTATTTGAACATTTACTGTTGTAGCAAATTTACCTACACAACTGCAATTTTCTACAACCTAAAATGTTTACGCTCACATTTGCATTTTATTTCAATATTATTTTCTACAGTTGAAGTACTAGTTGGACTGAAAACTCACAATGCAGATTTCAGTAGCAAACTCTGTTGCTGTGTCTATGTTTGTGTGTTCTTTTAATCAAACTCAGAAACCAGCAGTTATTGTCCCCAACTTGCTAAGACATAACAGACAAGTGGTAGCATGGACTCTGGTTTTAGTCTGTTTCTGACTATAGTACTGACAGCTCAGTGGATAATTTTAATTCTGAATTTGGAAATGGCCAACCTATTGCCACTATATCTACTTTCAATATATTCATACATCACAAGATGGGTTGCAAACTGGCTGAGTGACAGAACCCACAGGGTCAGAGTTGCTGGCGCCATGTCAGACTCAAAGCCTGTCACAAGTGGTGTCCCACAGGGCTCAGTCCTGGGCCCACTCTTGTTTGGCATCTACTTTTCCGAAGTACAAGCAAACACAGGAGGGTTATGGCTGACAAAGTTTGCAGATGACTGCAAACTGGGTGCCGTAGTCGAAAACACATCTGACACAGATATCCTTCAGAAGGGTCTCACAGAAATGGATGACTGGTGCCAGAGCCATGGCCTAAAGTTAAATGCCAAAAAATGCATAGTCATACCCTTCGGGAAAAACAAGGTTACCCCTAGCTACCATATAGGTGGTAATCCTCTGAGCACAGAAGAAGTTATCAGGGACCTGGGGACCCAGGTTGACAGTAGCCTGTCATTCGACACCCATGTAGCTAAAGTAGTTAGGAAGACCTTCTACATTGCCCACCTCATCATGAAGGGATTCACATCTAGATCAAGGGAGGTCATAGTCTCCCTATACTCATCAGACCAATGATCGAGTACAATGCCCCATTCGGAATGTATCTGACCAGACACTTGCAGCAGCTAGAGAGGCCACAAAAATTCCTCACCAAAAGGATAAAGGATCTCAAAAATCTGTCCTATGCTGCCCGACAAAGAACTCCAGCTCTATTCAGTCGCTTACCGCTTGCTCAGAGGTGACCTTTGCCTGACATACAAGGCCATGTCAAACCCAGAGTTGATGAATATGCTTCACCTCAAAAAATCTAGATCCGTCAGAGCCACAAGGGCGGGAGACTTAAACCTCGACACGGCTATAAATAGGACGTGCTGGAGGGATAGATTCATCACCCAAAGACTCCCTATGCTGTGGAACAAAATCCCGGTATATGTGAGGCAGAGCACCTCGCTGGCCTTGTTCAAGAGAAATCTTGACCAATGGATGGGAGATCGCAGATATACTCCAGGGATTACCTCAGTGTCACTGCTAGACAGAGGCACAGCAAAATAATGGGTATAGTTCCCCATACAAAAGGGGTGGCTTAAGCCACAAAACTATGGGCTAGGCTTATAAATGCCCTCGGGCAGATAGCCTAGTATGAACCTATGAACCTAATATATAACGTGTACTGGCTTGTCTGGACTATGGGCAGAAACAGACAAACCATAGAGCCCATGCCATATAGCAATGTGCAGTTTTGGCTAATATCAAAGATTGAAGTTCATTGCTTCAATCATACTTTGACTTAGGAATGGAATCCATCCCCTTCATGGTAATAGAAACCCAAATGACTTGCAGAAATTAAAAAGGGAGAAGCAATTACAATTGTTGCTCACCACTATGTAGTTTAAGTGTTGCAATGCTCCAAAACTACACAGAAGCCAGAGTTTAATATTACCTGTTAAAAACTTCTGTCCTCCTTTCATTTACTCACTGAGGTTTTTAGCACATTGGCAGTCTTTGTGAATTGTATACTCAAAGGCCATGCATTCAGAGGAAACTATATGTCACATTCACACTTGGAGACAATAGTTTCATTTATAAGTTTAAGATGAAATTTATACGGATTTTTTCTTAATGTAACTACAGTCAGTTGTTTATGCAGCTATTCAACACGTCATGTATGTGCATCTCTTATCATGGTTAATAGTTTTAGAAAAAAGTAAAAATGCCCTTTTCATGTAGGGACCTCCCCCAAGCCTTCAGCAACTTCAATCACATCTGCTAAAATGACTACTATACTGCTTAAAGTATGATCCTCTGTAAGAGCAAGCAAGGAGCCCCTCCAACAAGCTTGCTACATTCCAGAACAGAACATATAGCAACATAGCATTCAGTTTTATACCATAAGATGTAGGGTAAAAACATTACATTTGGTATATGTTCAAAACTGCTGTGTGTCATGCAATAAAACAAGATATTTGGAATAAATGTGTGACTGAACATAAAGTCTAGAACTACTCTGTGTGGTATAATATGACTATAAGACAATCTGCTATTGGACTACAGCACACTGCACAATCCTAGACTGTGACTGACATTCTTACATACTTCAAACTGGTTGCTTCTTAGCATATTAGTAACATTGAAGGAGAAAATGGTTGAGATGTAGGTCTTTGAAAGCAATACAGCAAAGGCATTTCTATAAAAGTGCATTTCATGAAGCAAGAGTGCACAAATTCACCATCTGGTTTATACTGGCCACTCCCACACCTGTAGTCTAAAAATTCACTACAATGGTGCCTTTGACAGGAAAATTTTGCACAGCAGTTGGTCTCTCATGGACAGCAAATATTTATGAAAACTGACTACAAAATGTAACAGATTATCTTCTTGATTTACTGTAAAAAGGAGTAACAATTTCAATCTATATTTTTGCCTGCTGCCTGCCAATAACCCCTCCTGACTAAGATGCATTCATTCCCTGTCATTGGGGTGAGGCGGCCAGGATAGACCACAACATAGGCAAACATCATGGCTGGTTTAGCTTTATCTGCTTTTGTACCATATCCCCTGCACAGAGTCATAGCTGGCTCATGAAGCACCTCTTGCCACTCCCCGATCATCTGCCCCTCAACTCTTACTTCAGAAACAAAAAAATAGTCAGATCTCTGTCTTTTTTAATTTCTCCAAGTCTTTTGGGTTTCTAATACCATGACGGGAATGGACCCCATTCCTAAGTCAAAGTAGGAGTAAAGTTCATTAAATTAGTATTGTTTCAATCTCTGATGTCAGCCAGTAGTGCTTTTCGCAGCACCCGCAATGTGCCCAGTAATGACTCCTGCAATTCGTACGGGATTACATGGATTGGTAACATATCTAAATGTTGTGTCTTTTGGCTTTTCCCAGTTAGGGGTTGCCACAGTGGAACTCTGGTCCGCTAATGATTGGCAGTAGATTTTTTTACGTGCTGAGTTGCCGGCCCTGACACACAACCTTCAACAAAGGTATGCCCATTCACGCATGTCTCCACACAGAAGATGCTCTAGCTGAAAATCGAACAGGACGTCTTACTGTGAGGCGACAATGCTACCGCAGCACCACCACCATCTAAATATGATTGTAAATTCTTTTTTATAAGACCCGTTGCTCCTACTAGTATTGGAACTGTCTGGGTATCTTTCTTCCACATTGCTCTCATTTCTGCCTGCAGATCCTTGTATTTTATGACTTTGTCTCTCTCTCTCTCTCTGTATGCAAGACACTATAGTCACTGGGTGTGGCGATTTCAATGATCAATGCTACTTTTGTCTTTGTTTCTTGGACCACTATATCCAATTTTCTAGCATCTATCTTTTGATCTGTTGGTAATGGGTGATCCCATGTGACAAACTTCATCACTTTCTATGATGCTTTGTAGCTAATGTTTCCAGTGTTTTTCAGCCACTTTGTTACCATAATGTTTGCAAAATCCCCAGTGCAACAGTCTCGCCACATTATGCCTTTCAGTATACAGTCCTTCTGCCATTAATGTGTCGCAACCACAATAAGGTGTGTGACTGTTTCCAATGTGGTTTTACGAAAACTACATTTGTCTGTTTCTCCCACAGGTTCAATGGACTTTGTAAACCAGCGTGTACATAGCCCATTGTCTTGGGCTGCCAATATTAACGTTTCATTTCTTGGTTTGAATTTGCCTCCCCTCAACTATTCCTGTGCTCATTTCTGATCAACATGAGGTTCTTCCAGAAATGTTCTATACTTGCAACTATATTTATGCTTTTTCCACATTTCTTGCCTTCTCATCTGGTCCTTCACCTTATCTTCTTTCTTTTGTTTTTTGGCACATTCAGTTGCTGCCTGGTTTTTATCTACTTGTGGTTTGATTTCCATTCCTGCTTGACCTCATTATGCTTCTGCTAAATTAAGCAAAGAAGTCATCTTAGATTTATTCTCCACATGTTTCAAAACTTTCACTACATTTAGATCTTGTGAGGTCATTAGATATGTGTGGAGTCCCACGATTGCAGATCTATACATATAATCAATTCCATGGAGGCCCATCCCTCCTTCGGAATGGGGAATATATACTCTTGGTATACACCAATTTCATTTGGTGAGCATGAGGCATCCTTCTTGTTTTAATATCTAATCTATCAAACACTTTTTGAGACCAGTCAATCACTCCAAAACTATACATTAGGACAGGAAGAGCAAATATATTTATAACTTGGATCTTGTTCTTAGATGTCAATGTTGTTCTCAGGATTAAAGTCTTCTAAAGTATTCTTTACTGAGTTTTATTCACATTTATTCATGTTTTATTGCTGATACTTCATCAGTTCCCAAGTATTTATATACTTCCTCTTGCTCAAGTTCTTTTATATCACATTCTTGTCCCAAACTGATGTTTTCCTGGTGCTACAGTTTTCCTGCTTTAAAGGTTGCTTTTGCACATTTATCAAGACCAAATGACTTTCTAATATCTGAAAAAGTTTTGACAATTTGCAGCTGTGCTTTCAGTTCCTCATCTGAATGGCTATACTGTTTTAAATCATCGATGAGAAGGTGAGAAGTCATTAGGACTTTGTTGTTTTCTAGGAGCCAAATTGTAGCCATGGCCTAAGCTGTTGTGTAAACAGCTTAATGGATTAAGGGCAAGGCAGAATAGCAACGGTGACAGAGAGTCACCCTGGAATATCCACCTTTGAATTTTTATCCCTGGGATAATAATCTGTCCTTTATCATGGCTTTATTGCAAATTGGTCTGCCATTGTTTCATGGTTACTCTAATGTTGTCGATCAGTGTACATTTTTAAGCACTTTTATCTATGAATGTGGGATACTATCAAATACCTTTTGTAGTCAAGTCCATGCCATACTTAAGATTATTCCCCTTTTTACAGTTTTCTCCTATGACTTTAACAAATGATCCTTTGTTCCATATGACTTTTTTATTGCCCTTTTGTTCTACTGCCATATTTGAGTTTTCTTCTAAAAGACTATAAACTCTTTTGGCGTCAATTCCTGTGTATAATTTATACATCGTCAGAAGGCAAGTTATTGGTCTATAATTTTTAGGATAGCTTGCAGGTTCAGTCTTAAGAAAGAGCATTGTTTTGCCTGCTATTAGCCAGGTTGGTGTCTGTTTGGGGTGTGCATATAAATAGTTCTTACTCAAGGCAAAGATGTTAAATATGTTAACCAAAAGTTAGGTACTGCATCTGGGCCTGGTGTTTTCCAATTAGAGGCTTTTCTTAACTTTGTTTCAATCTCTGTTACTTCATCCCATTTCATATCATATACCTTTAAACTTCTTATTCTTTCTTTTACTTCTTTTATCCATTTAGCATCTTTATGTTCCACAGGATCTTCAGAGATACTTCTCCAAAATGTATCTACTTCCACTTTTTTGGTGGTCTTTCCATTCTTTTTACCTTATTTTCCCAATTCTCTATAAAACTTTTTTGGGTCATCAATAAATGACTTATTTTGTACTTTTCCATTATATTTATCTGTGTATCTTCTAAGTTTTTCTGCCTGTGCTGAAATTTTTAGTTTACTTGTGATAGTGCATAATAGATCCTGGTCTGTTTTAATACTTTGCATTGCTTTAATCACATCTATCTTTCTTAGTATTTTTGTTGATCTATTCCCTCTTCTATAATCTTCTAACAGTGACACTTCTTGTCTTAATTGCTTTATAGTTTTCTCTATTTGATACTTCCATGATGATATTCAATTTCTCCTCTTCCTTTCCTCACTACCCTGTGGTCTTGTGGTAAAACTTTATCAGTTATTAATTTAGCAGCACAGTAGTATATCATGTTTACTTCTGTTATATCACATGGATCTCTGTGGACAGTCCTAATTACAGCATTGCTTTGTTTTATCAGATTTCTTACCTTTTGGGTTTTATTGACCTTCTGCAGTCAATTTCTCTCATTGATCTTAATATATCTATCCATGTCCATTAAATCAAGCAACTCTACTCTCAGCTCATTTTCTTCCAAACTGAGGGCACATCCCTTGTTCTCTGTTTCCTGCAGGCATTCGATAGAAAGTTCTATAGCATCTTTCTGTAGCGCATTCTCTTCAATTTCATCCTGTGTCATCTGTTGCTCTGTCATATGGAAATTCACTGCCCTATCACTCCTCAACATTGACTGCATCAGAGTTCCCTGTTCCTTTCCTTGCTGTCTAGCTTTAAGCGAACCATTTATAGTGATTTCCTGTAGAAGGCTCCAAAAACATCTTGATATGGCAACTGACCAATTGCTTCCTGTTCCAGTGGTTTCCCCTTAACTTGGATATCCATTGCTCTATCCTGTTGTGGTGCTTTCTTCATTCGATTTTCTGCACTGAATCCTTCTCTGTGCAGTTGTTCCATAACCTCAATTTCTATTTCTTTGACTTCTCCATTACTAATCTCTTTTTCTACTTTTTCTCTTAGTCTTCTTATTTTTTGTATTTTAAGTTTTCCATGTCTGGATTCATTTGCCTGTATTTTTCTTCAAATATCTTTGGTGCTGCTCTTTTTGTATTGGTTAGTTTTGCTTTCTCTCTTGCAATAATATTACACCAGATTAAATCACTTTTCCTTTCCATGTCTATATTTCTTCTTCACATGTCTCCTGATCTTCTTGCTTTTCCTTATTCTGGGGGATCACTCCATCATGCTGTGATGTAGTCTGTGTCAGACCTTCTACATTAAATCCTTCACTTCACAAGTACGCCATAACTTCAACTTCTATTTCTTTAACTTCTGCTTTACTAATCTTCATTTCCACATTCCTTTATGATACTAATTTTTTTATTGTGAAATCTTCCATGTCTGGATGCCTTTGCCTGTATTTCTCTTCAAATATCTTTGAGACTGCCTTCTCTATATTAGTTGCATAAATGTAGCACCATATCAAATCTCTCTCTTTCCAATGTCCATATTTCTTCTTTATATTTTTCAAATATCTCTAGGTTTTGTTTATAGTTTCACACTTCCTCAGATGCTTCTTTTTCCAAACAGTTCAAAGTTTCTTGATCTATATATTGTTTTTCAAAAATCTGTTGCATTAATAAACACAATTTTTTATTTGAAGCTTCTTATAGTTTTTCCTGCAAAATTATTTTTCTAACCTCTAATCTCTCAATCATTTTGTATATCTTGTCTGAAAATTCTGGGCTTTTTACATAATAGTAACAGTACATCATTTTTTTCTTATCCTCAATAGTCCACTCTATCATCTTTATGGCTCTCCTTTGGCCAATCAATTTTTCTAGACTGCTACTTCCTTCTATAACAGGGGGGGGGGGGGCATCTTCACCTTGGGACTGGCCTGCCCCCATTGTAGGGATGTTTCCATATTTTGAGGATTCTACACTGTCATTTTTTCCAGTTCTGGCACCAGTGCACCTACCATGATTGGGCATTTTTTATCAAGGGTCTTGTGCAACCAGTTATCTTTTTTTGTTTTTGATTTATCTTTGTCCATGACATATGCTATATTATACAGTCTATGTATCAGTGTCACCTTGATGAGACTTTGTGAAAAACAGGGTCTACCTCGTGAAGGTACTCACCAAGACTTGAGGATGAATTCAATTTCAGCACTACTACTCTTCTTTGCTTGCTGACTTTTCATCTCTCCATTAGGACCCCCGGTTCTCCAATGTGGCACACCTCATTGTCTCTTGTAAGAAGTAGTACCAGATCCTAGTGCCCACTCAGCATCATAAAGTGAAGAGAAAAAATATTAAAACTGCAGCAAAATGCTTGCTACATTTGGGCTTCACTTCTGACTGCAGAAGCAATACTGGAATTCATTTCAGTACTTGAGTTCTGAAATGTCAATACAGAAATGAATGTCAGTACTGCATTCTCTCCCACTAACATTTTGTGCCTATGGAACTCCCTCCCTTCTTTACCCCACCCTAGCCACCCTTCTGCCTGCACACACTTGGCAAATCATTGGGAAGGGATGAGCAATGGGCTGTCCATGCAGGCTGTATAATAAAAGTGTTCCATCCCAACAGCCACACTATTCCCTAAGAAGCAAGAGCAGCAGTTTCCCCAGTCTCCAAGATAGATGCACTGAGGTATCTGCACCAGTCTGGAAAAAAACAATTTGAAGTTTAAAACCAAACCCATATGATGGAGCTACCACATCAACACATTTTATAACATCAAGAAAAAGTTCCTGGCCATCAACACAAAATGCCCACTTCAACATTATCAAAGTGATTTCAAACTGGTAACCAAGTCTCTCAATCATACCATTGGAAATGCAAGACCAGCTACGAACTCAAACAGAAGTTCTTCATCAGCTATATTAGGAAGATTAAAATAATCAACAATTCTGGACTGAATTTATTTCAAATGGTTCCTCCCGCTCTGACCACAAGGACATTGCTAATATTCTTCTGGACAAATTCTCTTCTAACTTCACTCCAGCCACCCTCACCTTCCCGCTCTCTCCTCCATTCCCCCTCCTAAGATCAATTTAGACCAAGTCCTTTTTGCATTTTCCAAAATTAAAAACGCTACTTCCACTGGTCCTGGTAATATTCCTAGATGCCTGTTGAGAAGTGTAAATTCCCATTTACCAAAACTCCTCTATCAACCCTTCAACTAGAGTCTCTCCACTGGTGATGTTCCCAGGAATGGAAAATGATAGCTGTGGTGCCCTTGCACAACTGTGGTCACTCTACTGACACTCAATTATAGGCCTATTAGATTCACAAGTAATATTTGTAAAGCTTTTCAACATATTAGAGATGAGCAAACAATAATATAGATGACCTTGTATCCCTGTACGCACATCAGTTCATTTTTATAAAAGTTAGCTCTTGCCTGCTAAATCTGGTTGAGTTCTTTAATAGGTATACTGAGGCCATAGAAACAGGGAACACAGTTCTCACTGCTTGTCTAGACCTTGCCAAGGCTTTTGACACTATGCACCATACCGGGTGCACTGACAAACACTAGCAGTTCAACATTAACCCACACACAGTTTGCTAGATTGTTGACTGGGTGTCTGGCAGAACCCACACTTAAGATCGGGGGTGGGGTATTAGTTCCAGACAGAAAAGTGTCACTAATGGTGCCTGCCCCATAAGGCTGTGACCTGGACCTCTCCTGTTTGGAGGGATAAAAGCTGACATCATGGGACTTGAGTTAATGAAATTTGCTGGTGATTGCAAACTGGGTGCAGTTATTAAGTCCCATTCTGATATTCAAATTATTATGAAGGGCTGGGCCAAAGAAATGCTTAGTTTATTAATCAGGAGCTTATCCTCAACCAAGAAATCCAGCATAGTTTCCATTGGTAAATCTAGCATCACTACTGCTTACCATATAGATAAAACTCCACTTAAATTTGACACCATCATCAGGAACTTGAGTACATATACTGATAACAGACTTTCTTTTGATAAGCATGTCTTTTGGGTGGTTAGAAAATCCTTCTACCTTGCACAGCTCATCCCTCATGGCATCTCAGATAGGTTCAAAGTAGTTACAGTCCTACTTTATCCCTTATTAAGCCCATAATTGTATATAATGGGACCCCTGCCATGTACCTCACCAAGCCCTTGAAACGTCAAGGTTTCTCAAACGGTTTCACATCAAAAAGATCTCAGTTCTCAGTCCTCTTAGTTACTCTGACAGACTAAAAGCTCTGTTGCTCTACTCAGTGTCATAAATATTCATACCTTCTGCGGGGGGGGGGGGGGAGTGAACTTCTACTTAGCTTTCCATGTTATGAATGACCCAGCACCCTGAACTCCTTCAACTCAACAGAACAAATAATAAAGCAAACACCCACTTTAATAACCTAAACCTACACTATCACATCAACACCACCAGATGGCACAAATGATACACAACCTAATATACACTCCATTCCTACTTGATAGGGAAGGAGAGCCTATTCTGTAGGTTCATAGATCCTTACTAGGCTAGTGACCACAACGGGCTTTTTAACCCTAGCCAAGCATCTTAAATTTCATTCACTAGTCAGTGATCTGGAAACTGATGTAGACAGTAACCTAGCCTTCAAAGGACACGTGTCCAAGGTAGTAAGAAAATCCTTCTAAGTTGCTCAACTTATATGCAAAGGCATGGCATTGTAGGTACAGAGAGGTCATCATACCAGTGTACTCAGCCCTCATCAAGCCCATCACAGAGAATAATGCCTCCTTCAGTAGGTAGCTGAACAGACACCTGCAGCAACTGGAATGCTCACAAAGGTTACTTATAAAAAGAATACAGAGAGCAAACACAATGCCTTAAACTGATCACCTCAAAGCATTGCCTTTTTACTCAGTATCATACAGACTTCTGAGAGGTGATCTTTGCCTGGCAAACAAGGCATCTTTGGACCCTGTTTTGATGAATCTTTTATACATCCACAAAACAAACAGCATCAGAACTACTAGATTAAATTACCCAAATTTTGCTTGCAACATAAATAGGCCATGTTGGAAATATCAACATGCTTGTTACAGAATTCCCATTCTATGGAACAGACTCCCCATCCATGTGAAGCACAGTTCCGCAATATCCTTATTTACTTGCAACTTGGACAAATGGATGTGTAGTTGAAAATTCTGGCTCCTATTTCTCTAATCGACATAAGCAGCGAGTAAAGCACCCCATAAATCAAATATAAATCAAACCTGGATCACATTTGGGATACATGGCTAGGTTTTAAGGGTCCAGTGGTCATTAGCTTAGTATACACCTATGAACCTATATATTTAATTCATATCTCTGCCAATATCATGAAGGCATTATGAAACTAAAAGGCTTAGCTTTAATCATTCTGCAATGTACTTGAATTTTTTTTTTTATTTTTTTAGTGTTACTCTTCAGAATGGAATACCTTCATAACCATGAAAAACGGTACCTAGTGATATTGCATTTTATATCACACATCTGTACATTTATCAGGGCTGGTGAATTATTCTATACACATTTAAAGTATTGCAGGAGACTCGGACACTATCCATTATATCTGGCTGATGTACAGGTAAATGAAAATAAATAAATGAATAAATAAAGGACAGCTCCATCATGTATCAAGATGGTTAACAGAAACAAAATTACAGTACAGTTCCAGATCTGAGCTAACAGCTCTGTAGGAACATATTACTACTGTGTAAAGACAGTTTTTAACAATGTACTACTCATCTAATGGAGGCACACTATTTAGTTGTCTTTTGTTAACTAGGTTAATCTAGCTGCGCAAAAAGCCAATTTTTAGTGGAGACCTAAGGAGAAAAGCTCCAAAAATTAAAGAAATTGCAAAAATACAAAGCTGTACAAGTTAAATAACACAAGTACATAAGATCTAAAGTTACACACCTTAAATTTAACACTTGCATACTTGGTATTTAATACAGAACAGAGACAGAGTTGAATAAGTAAGCAAAGTTGAATTACTTACGCAAGTCTAGAATATATGGGTTAGTGAAAAATGGTGACATTACATTATGTTACAGAGAACAAGCACTTCAGGGAACATGGAACAAGAGATATTGCTATTTACCTAGAATATATGTACAGTAAACCTTTTCACTTGGTTAACTAGAGTTATTGAAGAAAATGTGACTGATGCTATGTCTCCCCTCCTGCATAAACTTGCTGCCATTACTGTAGCATAGCAGCATCATGCAGCTCTTAAAGTGTTCATTAATATATATAAATAATATAAATCTTTGCTACATAAAATAATATATATGCTAATCAGATCTTCCTTCTTTCAGCTGTTCCCATTAGGGGTCGCCACATCGGATCATCTGTTTCCATTTCTTCCTGTCCTCTGCATCTTCCTCCGTCACACCAACCACCTGCATTGTCCTCAATCACCACATCAATAAACTTTATCTTAGACCTTCCTCTTTTCTTCTTACCTGACAGCTTCATCCTTAGCATCCTTTTCTCAATATACTCAGCATCCCTCCTCAGCACATGTCCAAACCAACACAATCTCGCCTCTCTGGCTTTGTCTCCAAACCGTCCAACCTGGGCCAACCCTCTAATATGCTTATTCCTAATCCTGTCTAACCTCATCACACGCAGTGCAAATCTTATCATCAACTCTGCCACATCCAGCTCTGACTCCTGCCTTTTTGTCAATGCCACTCTCTCCAACCCATATAAAACATAGCTGGTCTCACTACCCTCTTGTAGACCTTCCCTTTCACTCTTACTGGTACTAGTCTGTCACAAATCACTCCTGACACTCTTCTCCACCAACTTCACCTTGCCTGTACTCTCTTCACCTCTCTTCTACACTCGCCATTACTCTGAACTGTTGATCCCAAGTATTCAAACTCATCCACCTTCACCAACTCTACTCCCTGCATCCTCACCATTCCTCTATCCTCCCTCTCATTCACACACATATATTCTGTCTTAGTCCTGCTGACCTTCATTCCTCTCCTCTTTACTGCATATCTCCACCTCTCCAGGGTCTCCTCAACCTGTTTCCTACTTTCTCTAAATATCACAATGTCATCTGCAAACACCATAGTCCAAGGGCACTCGTGTCTGATCTCGTCTGTCAACCTGTCCATCACCACTGCAAATAAGAAAGGGCTCAGAGTTGACACGATGTAATCCCACCTCCACCTTAAACGCATCTGTCACTCTCACTGCAGATCTCATCGCTGTCACACTACCCTTGCACATATCCTGTACCACTCTTACATACTTCTCTGCCACTCCCGACTTCCTCATACAATACCACAACTTCCCTTTAGGCACCCTGTCGTATGTTTTCTCTAAGTCCACAAAGACACAATGCAACTCCTCCTGATCTTCTCTGTACTTCTCCATCAACACTCTCAGAGTAAACATCGCATCTGTAGAGCTCTTTCCTGGCATGAAACCATACTGCTGATCACTAATCACCTCCCTTCTTAACCTAGCTACTACAACTCTTTCCCATAATTTCATGCTGTGACTGATCAATTTTATCCCTGTGTAGTTACTACAGCTCTGCACATTCACCCTCTTACAAATCGGTACCAAAACACTTTCTCCACTTCTCAGGGATCCTCTCACTTTCCAAGATTTCATTAAACAATCTGGTTAAAAATTCCACTGCCATTTCTTCTAAAAACCTCCAAGCTTCCACAGGTATGTCATCTGGACCAACGGCCTTTCCATTCTTCATCCTCATCATTGCTATCCTTACTTCCTCCTTGCTAATACACTGCACTTCCTGATTCACTATCCCCACATCATCCAACTTTCTCTCTCTTTCATTCTCTTCACTCATCAGCCCCTCAAAGTACTCTTTCCATCTGTTCAACACACTCCTCACTTGTGAGTACATTTCCCTCTTTATCCTTTATCACCTTTACCTGCTGCACATCTTTCCTAGCTTGGTCCCTCTGTCTAGCCAATCTGTACAGGTCCTTTTCTCCCTCCTTAGTGTCCATCCTTTCATACAGCTCTCCATACGCCTTTATCCTTAGCCTTTGCCACCTCTCACTTTGTCGTGCACCTCATCTCCTTATACTCCTGTCTACGTTCTTCATCTCTCTGACAATCCCACTTCTTCTTCACCAACCTCTTTCTCTGTATGCTCTCCTGTACTTCCTCATTCCACCACCAGATCTCATTGTCCTCCTTCCTCTATCCAGATATCACACTAAGCACCTTTTTAGCAGTCTCCCTTACTAGCTCTGTTGTACTTACCCAGCTGTTCGGTAACTCTTCACTGCCACCCAGTGCCCATCTTAACTCTTCCCTGAACTCCACCTCACAATCACCCTTTTTCAATTTCCACCATTTGATCCTTGGTGCTGCCCTCACACTCCTCCTCTTCTTGATCACCAACGTCATTCTAAAGACCACCATTCTATGCTGCCTAACTACACTTTACAGTCTCCAATCTCCTTCAAACTGGCCCTCCTGCATAGGATATAATCCACCTATGTGCATCTCCCTCCACTCTTATATGTCACCCTATGCTCCTCCCTCTTGTTAAAATATGTATTCACCACAGCCATGTCCATCCTTTTTGCAAAATCCACTACCATCTGACCTTCTGCATTCCTTTCCTTAACACTATACCTACCCATCACTTCCCCATCCCCCTCTTTTCCTTATCCAGCATGCCCATATGCTAAGATGATATACATTATATGCCAAAAACATTAACCAGCACCAAAGGATAATACATCAAAAATGGATAATTTAAAACTTAATGAAAAATTTTCAAAACATTCCAAAGTTTTGCATATAATGGCTTTTACTATGTAAAACAGCTTTAGAAACAACTGACGGATTAACTATAAAATTTCAGGTCACATGACACAATCATAAATAAGTAATAAAAACATGATCAGATTCAACAATAAATCAATCTGAACTAATTAAATAAATCAATATTAATACACTTTTTTTAATATTGTGTTTGACCATGTAATATGTTGAAATAACCAAATAAATTTAACATATACATCACTACCCTCTAGTGGTCATAAACATTAAATGCATCTCACCCCCCCCCAAAAAAAAATCACACAAACACTAGAAAAACAATCATCCTTCATTCTTTATTATCCAACTAATATAACAAATATTGAAAAACCCTGTCAATCCCAAAGGAAAAAAACAAATACAAAACTCATACAAACAAATTCTAACAAGATTAAACCATGAATGATACAGTGGATATAAAAAGTGTACACACCCCTGTTAATATGCCAGGTTTTTGTGATATAAAAAATGAGATCACAATAAATCATTTCAAAACTTTTCCCACCTTTAATGTGACCTATAACCTGTACAATTCAATTGAAAAACAAACAAATCTGTTAGGGGAAAAAATATAAAAAATAAAAAACGAATACGCTGGTTGCTTAAGTGTGCACACCCTTAAACTAATACTTTGTTGAAGCACCTTTTGATTTAATTACAACATTCAGTCTTCTTGGGTACACACCTGCCATCAATTAAAGGGACTCTGATCAACCTCAAATAAAGTTTAGCTGCCCTAGTAGGATTTTCCTGATATTTACTCAGTTGCCTGCTACAGCAAAAGCCATGGTTTGCAGAGAGCTTACAAAGCATCAAAGAGATCTCATTGTTGAAAGGTATCAGTCAGGAGAAGGGTACAAAAAAATTTCAACAGCATTGGATATACCACGGAACACAGTGAAGACAGTCATCAAAATGTGGAGAAAATATGAGACAACAGTGACGTTGCAAAGAATGGACGTCCCTCCAAAATTGATGACAAGATAAGACAAAAACTGGTCAGGGAGGCTGCCAAGAGACCCACAGCAAGACTGAAGGAGCTGCACGAATTTCTGGCAAGTACTGTTTGTGTAATACATATGACAACAACAACAATCTCACGTATTCTCCATATGTCTGGACTATGGGGTAGAGTTGCAAGACGGAAGCCTTTTCTTACACAGAAAAATATCCAAGCCCAGCTAAAATTTGCAAAATAATACATCAAGTCTTCCAAAAGCATGTGGGAAAATGTGTTATGGTCTAATGAGACCAAGGTTGAACTTTTTGGCCACAATTTCAAAAGGTGCGTTTGGTGCAAAAACAACACTTTTCACGACACCAAAAGAACACCATCCCCATTGTGAAGCATGGTGGTGGCAGTATCTTGCTTTGGGGTTGCTTTTCTTCAGCTGGAACTGGGGCTTTAGTCAAGGTGGAGGGAATTATGACCAGTTCCAAATACCAGTCACTTTTGGCCCAAAACCCTTCAGGTGTCTGCTAGAAAGTGAAAGATGAATTTCACCTTTCAACATGACAATGACCCCAAGCATACATCCAAATCAAAAAAAGAATGGCATCACCAGAAATTTTGGCCCAAAACCCTTCAGGTGTCTGCTAGAAAGTGAAAGATGAATTTCACCTTTCAACAAGACAATGACCCCAAGCATACATCCAAATCAACAAAAGAATGGCATCACCAGAAGAAAATTAAAGGTTTGGAATGGCCCAGCCAGAGCCCAGACTTAAATCCAATAGAAAATCTGTGGACTGACCTCAAGAGGTGTGCACAAAAGATGCCCTTGCAATCTGACAGATTTGGAGTGCTTTTTCAAGGAAGAGTGGGCAAATTTTGCCAAGTCAAGAAGTGCCATGCTGATAGACTCTTACCCAAGAAGACTGAATGCTGTAATTAAATCAAAAGGTGCTTCAACAAAGTATTAGTTTAAGGGTGTGCACACTTATCCAACCAGCTTATTGTACATTTTTTATATTTTTCTCCTAACAGCTTTGTTTGTTTTTCAATTGAATTGTACAGGTTACAGGTCACATTAAAGGTGGGAAAAGTTTTGAAATGATTTATTGTGGTCTTATTTTTTATATCACAAAAACCTGGCATTTTAACAGGGGTGTGTACACTTTTTATATCCACTGTATATAGTACTTATAAAAGTGCATTCAAACCCAGTAGGAATGTCTCTAAATTAATAATCATCACATATGTTCACTTTTAACATCTCCACCCTTTGACTCACTGGCATGTTTTCCACAATTTTGTCAAACTCAATAAAAGAAAACTAGCAGAAGAATGTGTTGTAGTATGATTGTAAAAAGAACGTCTTAATCTATGACAACTGATATCACTCAGGTGCAGAGTTACACTTTGTTGAAAACTACATGTTATTTGGCCAATGTAAAATGCCTCAAACCTGCAAACTGCCAAGTACATCATCCAACTGGTTGTACAAGTTATCAGATTTCTATTCTTCTACATCCTACTTGGGTTCATAAAAGTAAAATATTTAGTCCTACATACTTTTATTCAACATACACAATTTCCACATGGATTACTCCCTTTGGTAAATAAAAGTAAACTTTACATAGATGGATAGAATGACCTAACGAGTTAGTATAGAAAAAAACATTCTTCCGAGTTATGAGATTTATATTCTCATTTATTGTCTGCACTTCTGAGTTAATATCTCTAATTTGTACACCTGTTTTTTTCTCACCCACCCTCCCAGTTCTTGTTCTGGTCTTTTTGTCCTGGTGGCTTTGAGCTGCCCATCTATGGTATAAAGTCAATACTGGACACTACCCGCAGTCACATTACATCAACTCATTCTACTGTTAATATTGAGAACTTGGCAAAGGCCCACCCCTTTAGCTTATGCTTATTGAATCATCTCATTATCTTCTGCCTCTTCACTTTCTACTTTAAAAAAAAAAAAAAACTGTTCCCTACCTTTTCTGGCACTATTGTACCCCAAATACATGCGGTATCCAGGACTTTTTGTAAGCTTATGAGCAGTGCTCTTCAAGTTTTTCCCTTAGATCTGCTAGTTCTCTGCTCTCCTGCACTTTTATTAGTTTATTAGTCTAGCACTTTAAAATATTCCCAGTGCCAGAAAGTCTGCTCTTCAAACTTTCCCTTAGAACTAGCTGGTTTCTCAGTAGTAGCACTAAAATCTAAATCCCTGTGACTAGCACTTGCTCTAAAACCTGCAGGAAAGCACTAGGATGCCTTAAACTGATACAAGCACTCAACTCTCCTTGTTAATAAGGATAAATTAATTGTAGACAGTAAACAGCCTATAATTGCAAAGTACCTTGCCGAGGCAAGGGAAAACAGCTCTTGTACTTTACAAAAGAAACACCAAACCAGGCATGTCCAAGGGTCAGCTTCCGGTGACTTCTCCTGTCCACCTGGTGAATCTAGGCATACTTGGGCAATGCAGCAATGTACACAGACAACCCTCTCCTCCTACCAACCAACACTACAACCTGCGAGAGATGCACCTACATAGCCAAACTGAAAGCAAAGCTCTCTCCATTAGCTTTACTACAGATATCCTTAACTCAACTTTATATTTTTGTGCCTGAGCTTAACTCCTCAGCCACATAATGTGAACTCTGTTTGAACTCTGTTTGTTACCTACTTAAATTAGTCCAGACAAACTGTATTTTGTCTTTGTACATTTTTGTTTTTTGTTTTTGATTGATTTATTTAGTAAAGTATTCCTCATGTATTGTCTTAGTCTGATAGTGGAGCTTTTCTCCTCGGGCCTCTGCTGAAAATGGACATGTATCCAGCCAGACTAGCCCGGTTAACAAATGTAAAATAAATAAATAAATAAATATAAATAAATAAATGATTGTGCTAGACAGTCAAGAGCAGAAGGTTAACACCTGCACTACACCTCAAGCAACACATAGCCCTTCAAAACTCACACCACTAACATCCACACATAGTAACACTAAACCCACTCATGCAGAGGCCCTTAACATTAACCTGCCCAAGCAACAAGGACCTCCGAAGCTGAAACACAAACACCAATCACAAAGTGTCACATAGCTCACAACACCAGTGTGCCACCCAACAGCAGCCCCTAAGGCAAAACAATGTACCCAACACTTTAGTCATAGGTGACTCTATAGTCAGGCACACTGATGTCCCACTCACCAGGTTGAACAAGGAGAAAATTAGTAAGCTGCCTGTCGGGTGCCAGGATCCACCACATCACGCATGCACTCAAGTCACTCCACAACAAGTACAAATATGACTGTCACTGTCCATATTGGAGTGAATGACTTGAGATGTACCTCCCTGGACTACATGAAAAGAGACATGGAAGAGCTCACAGATCATGTGGCCCAGGCAGGTATGACCGTAGCCCTGAGTAGCATCCTGCCTTCGCCCAGAATGATTCCACAGTATAAGGACAAAATTATTGACTTCAACAATTGGCTAAGTTTCTGATGTCATTCAAAGGGGATCCAGTGTCTGTCTGCCTGGGATGATATGATTAACAAACCACAATGCTTTGCCAGAGATGGTCTGCACCTGTTGCCCTTGGGATTCAGGTTACTGGCTAAGGCTCTTGCCACCCCTATAGTGTCTTTTTTAGGCAAGGCTCAAAGGACAAAACCATCACCATAACAGATATAAGCATGCAAAATCTGAAGGTAATGCTACTCAATGCTAGAAATCTAAACCTCAAAATGCAGTCTCTCGAAGCACTCCTAAAAGTGGAGAACATCGATATCTGTGCAGTATCTGAGACCTGGTTCAAGGGTCCAGAGAGCACCCCCTGCAATACTAGGCTACAACTCTTACCACACTTTTTGGCCACCAAACCAGGATTGATGCACTAAAGACAGAGGAGTGTCCATGTTCACCAAGGATATTCACACCTCCAGGCTAGTTGCCCAATACACTGCATCTGAAATTCTACAGGTGCAACTAAGACTGCAATCCAAATTGTAGCTTGCTACAGATCCCCCACCATGCCCCAAGATTCCCACTACATCTTTCTAAACATACTGGAAAATATTAAGATATAACCAAAAACCCCAATACTGGGTGATTTCAACTATCCTGCCAATAATTGGGAAAACTAGTCAGGTACTAACATTTTTGCCCAACATTTCTTGGAATTCATAAATTCCAACGCCCTGGATCAAGTAGTCCCAGCAGGGGCTCTTCTATCCTAGACCTGGTCATTACCAACATGGGAGATTGATGCTCCACATCAGTGATCACCCCCTCGTTGGTCAGGTCTGACCATAAGCTAATCACCCTTGATGTCCACATCCCACCCCCACCCCCCAGTAGGGAAACCTCCATAAAAAAACTTCTCCAAAGCTAACTTCATGCTACTCAAGTCAGAAGTGACAAACTTCATAACACCCATGCAGAAAGGAACTGAAAGTTCGACTGCTGAATCCTACACTAAGGCACTGTACGAGCACATCCACTCGTGCATGAATTGTGCCATTACAAATAGAACCAAGATGCTCTCCTCCAAAAACAGGAAGCCAATATGGTGGTCCCCTGCCATAAACAAACTATACAACAGAAGGAAGAAACTGTTGCAGAAAAAAGGAAAATTCCAGTATGCAAAATACTCCCTTAGCAGCCTCAGTAAGAAGTTCAGATCCCTCATAAAATCCTCCAAAGCTAGTTACGAAAATAAAACTGCCAAAGATTCCAAGGACAACCACAAGGCATTCTATAGTTATGTCAAGAATCTAAATGGCAATGCTCAGATCTGCTCTGAGCTACAACAGAATGGCATTAAATATACTGGTCCGCAAGGATATTGCCAATATCCTGGCTGAGCGATTCAGTGCCAACTTCACCCCCCTCTTACCCCCTAAAGGATCCATCTCAATACCAAAAGATTGCCAAATTCTGGTAATCACGGCCACACAGGTAAAAAAAAGGCACTATCCAAAGCTAAAAATACAGCATCCATGGGGCCAGACGACATCCCAGGTTGTGTACTACATGAACTACAAAATGAACCGGCACCTCACCTAAGTGTCATGTTTAATCATAGCCTCATCTCAGGCTTCATGCCCAATGAGTGGTGCACAGCTACAGTTATCCCACTCCATAAGGGGGAATCCACCTTGGATCCTAGGAACTATCGTCCCATCAGTCTGATGATCCTGAGCTGCAAAGCCATGGAATGCATTCTCCCGGAACTTATAAACAAAGACATTGGCAACCTTCAAACACTGGACCTCACCCAGTTTGGTTTTGTAAATGGCCGATCTTGTCTCCTCAACCTGATTGACTTCTTTGAATCAGTCTCCAGAGCCCTGGACTAGAGCAAGGCAATCCACACAGCCTATTTGGACCTCGCCAAGACCTTCAACACCATCCCCCACTCTGGAATCATAAATAAATTTACTAAGCTGGGCATTAATCCCTACATCACTCGATGGGTTGCCAACTGGCTTACTGACAGAACCAACACTGTAAAAGTAGACGACTCAAAATCCAGCTCCAGACAAGTGACAACTGTAGTACCTCAGAGTTCAGTCCTGGGACTGCTCTTGTCTGTCATCTACTTCTCTGAAGTGCAGGCCAGCACTAAGGGACTCTGGCCAGAAAAGTTCACAGATGACTTCAAACTGGGAGCCATTTTTGAATCCCCAAATGATGTGGATATTCCACAAAAGGGCCTTACAGAAACAGATGCTTGTTGCCAGAGCCATGGGCTCAAGCTCAGTGCCAAGAAATGTATAGTTATCCCCTTTGGGAAAAAACATGTACCCATGAATTACCACATAAGGGGCAGTACACTAAACACAAAGTGTGATAGGGACTTAGGGACACAGGTGGACAGTGGTCTCAACTTCAATAACCACATCGCCACAACAGTCAGAAAATCCTTTTATGTGGCACACCTCATCACTAAGAGCTTTTCATCTAGAAAAAAGGAGGTCATTGTCCCACTGTACTCATCCCTCATTAGACCTATTATAGACTTCAATGCCCCATTTGGTACGTACCTCACAAGACATCTGCAACAACAAGAAAGGCCACAGAAATACCTCACTAAAAGAATCACAAGCCTAAAGCAGATGCCCTATGCTGACAGTCCAAAAAAAAAACTCCAGCTATACTCTGTTGCATATCACCTACTCAGAGGCAATCTCTGCTTAACATACAAGGCCATGTCAAGCCCAGAGCTGCTGGACATGCTACACTTAAAGAAATCCCAATCCCTCAGAGCTACATGCTCCAGGGATCTAAACCCAGTCATCACAATGAACAAAACATGCTGAAGGTTCCTGACCCAGAGACTCCCTATACTCTGGAACAGGCTGCCCATACATGTCAAGCTGAGCGCCTCTTTGGCCCTCTTCAAAAGGAACCTTGACAATTGGATGGGAGATAGGAAATTCACCCCGGGGATCACGTCAGTCACCCTGCTATACAGGGGTCCAGGGAAGTAAATATTCTGGGAAGAAATAGCCAGGGAATTGTTATGGCTAGGCTTGTATAGGCCCTAGGGCAGAAAGCCTAGTACCAACCTATGAACATCTGGCCTGACCACTGACATTTCCAATAACTAAACTGTACCATCTCTGAAAGAAGATCAGAAAAAAAGTTTGTCATTTTCCAAAATATTCCAGTGTAATGATATCACAAATTAAGTATTAGTTTCATTGAAAGTCAAAACCCTGACACAACTACCGGTTAATCTTATTATATGTAAACAAATCAGATCTGAATTCATTTAATGGCGCATCTATCTTTAGCATCCTATCATACTATTAGCTTCCCTTTCAAAAACACCTTTATTACATACCCTACTGCGATGTTAGCATATTTCTAAGTACATGCTGTAGATGGCGACTATAAGCTAATAAAGAATTTTTTAGCAAAGTGCTTCTGAAAAGGAATAATTGTTTCCATTTCCACTTTTCAAAACATTTACATCTGAAAAATTACCAGATTTCCCATCAAAAGACAGTGTCAAATCAATATCAAATTCATTACTATTTAAATAACCCAAAAATTCAACAATTTTACCCCCATATCATCCAGCAATCATTCTGAAAAAAAGTCTCCAAATCTTGATTTCTTTCAAAAATTAAAGTTGTGATTATAAATTTAACTTTTTTCTAAGTAGCCCATAAAAATATCTGCATAAATTGGTGCAAAATTAGCAATCATTGCATTTCCTATAAGTTGAAGACAGCAATCACATTTATAACAAAAAACATTTTTTGTCAATAGCTGTTCCAATAGAACTAAAATAAAATCATTAAACTCACCAATATATCTCATCTACCTTATAAAAATAATTTTCCACCCTGAGACCCCCTTCATACTATATACATACATACATATATATATATACATATATATATATATATATATATATATATATATATATAGGTCTACTTTATATGACTGAAATTTCATTTGACTGAATTTCATTTGACCGAGAACATACCAAATTTATAAATACTGTAAACTCATTTGACTGAATCTCATTATACTGAATTGTAAGCCATAGATATGATGTGGGTTTCCCTTCTCCTGTGACTTGCATGTGATAAAAAGAATTACTGTAACGTATAGTGTGATTGTTAGAATAATGATAGTCATGTAAAAAGTAGTGTAATGCTTCTAAATGTAGGTACGTCTGTTTACATTTTTATAGGAAGTATCTCAAGTAATATGGCAGATGTTTTGTGCATTACCAGCAGAAGTGGCAGTGTGTAGACTACCATAAGGCAAGTAAAAGGTATATGCCCTGTTGTGGTGTCCTGAGTATCTATAGTTGGGGGGCACAGCACCCCACATTGAGAGGTGTTGGGTGCATAGCCCCAACCTAGTTTGGTTTCCTATCATCTGGTTTCTGTTATGAGGGTACGTAAGTAGTTTTTAATTTCTGGAAAGAGTTGGTCATTGGTGGCATAAATGTGCCTGTTTATGGTTTGTAAGCTAGTATTTAAACTTTAGCATTGTAAGGTTTCAGTATTACGAGTTTCAGTGAAGTTGAGTTGAGTATTTTGAAAATTAGGTATTTTGGTCTTGGTCAAATGAAATTTCAGTCATTTAGTCATGTGAAGTAGACCCATACACACACATCTGTCAAGAGTGTTTGGGAAATTTATTGAAAGCCCTCTTCTGAATGCTGGAGATGTTAAAAGGAGGAAGCCCTAGTGTCTGCTGTTTATATAACTGTGGGTTTAAGTTTGCAATATCTGCAGTTCTCCTTTTAGGCAGTATGTCTCCCATCTTATAGATTTTGAGTGACATCAATCGTAAAAGGTGCACTCTCTGTACAGTATGGCACTTTGCTGAGTTAACCCATTCCATCCAGCATTGTTCATACAGCACCCATATTTATCTGGAGAGACAGACATAAGCCGAACATTTTCTGTAGGTCATCTTAATTTCAAGTAGCCTGTTTTAAATCCACCAGTGCTTCATAAAATATCACCAAGCCTTTAGTAGTGAATACAATTTAGCACCTTTTGGACAAATAAGACAATCACAGCATTTACCCATTTCATATACATCACCAATGACACCACCAACTTCTGTCTGCTTTCTTGCATTGCAAGTACAAAATGAAGGCATGGGAGATTTTAAATGGCAACTATGTAACACACATGTTGACACATACTAACCCAGTGAACTGAAGAAATGCTTAGTATGCTGCTGACAATATATGCATACTGAGCTAATGTCCAGAGCACTGTTCATGTCACAGAATGCCACCTGAAGCAGGAAGTGACATGGCATTCTGTTTCTCATCAGCATATACAAGGTATGGTAATCTGCTTAAAGGAGGTTTTGGAATCCTGACTAGAAACACTGACTAGACCATGGCATTTAAATAACTCCAATAGCAGGATTTACTTCATATTTTACTATGTTGCACTGATCAATACATTTTTATATTTTGATTGTCATGTTAAGTTTTGATTACAGCCAATATCAATTTTCAGTGGTCATGCCTCCAAAGTTGCCAGCATTTTCATGCAAAGTTAAGTGTAAACAATTTACAAGAAAGTCCAACAAAGATGATGCCTGTGAACGCAGAAAACATCAAACCACTGTGTCCTTTCCATTTACAAAATACACATGTTGAAGAAATCAGTTTGAAATGGTAGAGCATGTAATTAACAAAACAAATGATAATGCCAACAAAGGCCTAAGAAGCTACAAGTTAGAAATCATCATATTTCAGTTGATTAAAAACCCTGGTTAGGGTATAGGGCTTCAGTCCAAAAGAAAAACATGCATTCTGATAATTCATATGAATGTTTCATTATTATTATTATTTTTTATTATTTATGTTATTTTAAATATATTACAAGGAAATGCCTAGGCAGACATTGAAAAATATAAAATAGTTTTAAAACTGATAGCACTAAGGGAAGTAAAATGTTCTGCAAAAAGAGTTAAAACTGACAGGACATAGAAGCTATCTGCCGTTATTCATTTATTTATTTAATTAAGTGTGACTGGGACATTATCCCATTTTCAGCAGAATCCCATGGAGAAAAGATCCACATTAACATAATGTGGCTACAGTTAAATATAGTAATTACAAAGCCTGATATAGAAGAATGCCATATTAACCAAGCAAAAATTCAGCTTCAGCTAACAGTGTGAACCTATAAATACTGCAAATATTTAGACAGCTATAACAAGTTGGAAAAGAACATTGTCAACAGGCAGCAAGCTTGCAAGTTGCAGTTCATAGAAATGACATGAAACACATTGAGTACACACACTCTGGAACAGAGATGACTAGATAATATAACCTAGAAATGATCAAATATATTTTTGTCTAAGAAATAGATTTTACTAACTACTTCTGTCTGAACACTGTTAAAATGTATGCTTGTAGTGGAAAGAGGGACAGACTAGTTCAGCCTGGGTGGTTACCAAGTAAAATGAATCTGAAATACAAAAATGGGCATGTAACATTTTTTGAATGACACAAAATATGTAGAAAGTTAACTATATAACTGCATGAAAGTACAGGCTTCAAAAGGTTTACCATCACCATCATGATTATGGCTTAATATGGAAGGACTTGTAGGCAGGGTGTGATCCTATTTAGGGTTTGACTCATATGGGTACTGTGTAATCAAAATATAACCCCTCATTCCATGTAGCTGGAAGTCATTCCAATATATCCAAATTTTCAATAAAATAAACAATTGATTGGCTGAAATAAATATTTTCAGCAAAATACAGTTGCAATATCTTTGTCTCTAAACAGGTTCACACTTTTGTGTCAAATGTTTAAGACTGCATGATAATGTTAGTATAATGTGTTGTATTGCAGAATGTTTTCTGCCTTATCAAAAAGGTTCATACTGCTCTACTGGTTACTCCATATCTCTCAGTTTGCTATTTGCAATGTGAAGGACAATATGCCCCACAAAGACTCATTATTATATAAAGCACACTGAGGTGCATTAACCAAACCATTTGGCAGACAGATTAGAGATTCACTCATTGATTTCAACAAAACACTGTTAAACTGAAAGAGTTGAAAACAGATGGACACAAGATACTGAAAACAAAAAAAATGCAAGGTACTCCGTGTACAAAAGCAAGGAAACAGTAAACTGAAGTACACGCTGGTACCAAAGAATACATGATGACAAGTGAAACAGCATCACAAAGCTTAATGTGACTGAGAAAAGAGGTAGATGGCAGAGAACAAAAATCATATCTGCTATGTGCAGAAATAAGAGTAAATGGCTAGAAACAATGTGTAAGGGCCAACAGCTAGATTAAAATATATTACTAAACAAAACTACCAACTTGTATTTCTGGCCAGAGGAAAATTTAAATATGCCACAGAAAGTATGCATTCTCTTCATGAGGTACTTTTAAAGCTAGTTAAATACTGAAGTCAGACAAATTTTCTTAGATCTTCACATAGCCAAGGGCAAACCTACAGAAGTCTGTTTAGACTTTTCTCAAGTACTGCAATCTTTTGAATACATTCATCAGTGATGAGGAATCTGTGGCTGTACGCTTTAATATATACTATGCAACCTTTATATGGACATTCAGTACAGAGTGCAGGAAACTGTCAAAATAAAAGTTTCCAATATGCAATTTCTTTAAGCTTTTGAACATATTTAATACTGCATAGAACTCCTTGAGATAAAGCAAAGTTGACAGATTTTAATGGAAAAAGAAACAAGCCTTCAAAATGATGACACCTGGGGTCTTTTATTTCCTCAGTTACTCAGGAAAGGCTGTGTGCACTGAACCTAACCTCCTCCCTGGGGTTGAGGGAGGAGGATAAATATTGATCTCTCCTTTCTCCTGCCTTGCTCATCACACCATGAAGTTCATGACCACAGTGATTACAGCTCCCCCGTCTACTATTTAATACATTTCCTACGGACCCAAAAAATGCTAGATTCTAGTTCAATTGTTGAGATTACATGATTCTGCCTTGACCCAGGTTGCTGCCAAGCCATGCACATTAACTATGTCTTATTGACCACTGCAATAAACACGCTTAAGCCAGTGTATTCCTACTATATGACAGGAAAAAGACCACTCTGATTTATGCTTCATTGGCAGAAATCTTGTAACAGTGTCAATAATATCACAGATGGAGGCTGTCTTACCATTACAGTTATGATAAAGTCCAGAAAATTCATCTGGCAGACTTGTGATAGCAATTACAGAAGTTTCTCTGTGATAACAGCAGCTGTGCAAGTGTTCAACACTCCATATGCAGTGTGAATCTTCTTAGAAAACAACTGTGCACATTAAATATGTACTGTATCCAGTTGCTATAGGCAGTTTTATGCATGCTTATCTAATAGCTGATAACATATGGAATGAAAACTGATACATTACATTTCAGCAAATGTAATCATGAATCCTGCATGACCAATAAAAAAAAAAAAAAAAAATTCAGTTTCTTTAACATATGCAAAACAAAAACGAATTCAGCGTTTTGCTAAGACACTGAAATATTCCGTAAAATACCGTGCTTTTACAAATGTTACTATTCATTTCTCCTTTCTAAAGATAAGGATGGCTTCCACTTCATGAATCTTGTGAAAGTTAGTACTTTTACAGTTTACATATATTCTTCCTAATAAGGATTTTATTAAATACAGCTATGCAGGTTATCAAGTCATTATATTATTTTTTTCTTTACACAGAGAGTAAAAATCAGAATATTAAAACCTAGTCATAGTACGAAAGTGGAAATCAATACGAATATAGCAACATGCCAAAACTAATACTCTGCCTACCCTGCAACATTCTGAGCTAATGGTCTGACCTTACCGTTACTTGCACTCTTTAGTGCAGTATAGATTTAGGTATGTACAAAGTAGAATGGATTCTACAGTTAATAGGAAGGGAACAAAGTTTTCAAATGAGATGCAGAGAAGGCAAACAGGATACCAGATACAATTTGGAAAGTTGTGTGTGAAAGGAAAAAGAAAAACAAATCAGAGGAACTTACAGAAAATGTTCGTGTGTGTCTTCAGGGTAGTTCTTCAGTCTTGTGGGAACAATAGTTAGGTGATAATGCCGTGTAGTACCAGTGGACAAGTGATGACAGGTTGCTACCTCGTCAAGCTTCAAAGTTTGGTTTTAGAAAGGATATCAGCAAGCAGCAGCATGATAAACATGTAACGGTGCACATGCTAATGTAGCACTGCTCCAGAGTGCATGATTATGGAAGCAACACGGTAAACATGTAATGGTGCACATGGTGATGCAGTGTTGCTCCAGAGTGCATGACTATGGAAGCAGCATGGCAAACATGTAATGGTGCATATGGTCATGCAGCATTGCTGCAGAGTGCATGATTATGGAAGCAGCACTGTAAACATGTAATGGTGCACATGGTCATGCAGCATTGCTCCAGAGTGCATGACTATGGAAGCAACACGGTAAACATGTAATGGTGCACATGGTGATGCAGCGTTGCTCCAGAGTGCATGACTATGGAAACAGCATGGTAAACATGTAATGGTGCACATGGTCATGCAGCGTTGCTCCAGAGTGCATGATTATGGAAGCAGCACGGTAAATATGTAATGGTGCACATGGTCAAGCAGCATTGCTCCAGAGTGCATGATTATGGAAGCAGCGCTGTAAACATGTAATGGTGCACATGGTCATGCAGCGCTGCTCCAGAGTGCATGATTATGGAAGCAGGACCGTAAACATGTAATGGTGCACATGGTCATGCAGTGTTGCTTCAGAGGGCATGACTATGGAAGCAGCAAGGTAAACATATAATGGTGCAAATGGTCATGCAGCATTGTTCCAGAGTGCATGACTATGGAAGCAGCAAGGTAAACATGTAATGGTGCACATGGTCATGCAGCATTGCTCCAGAGTGCATGATTATGGAAGCAGCAAGGTAAAAGTACAGTTTTGTACCTACCATAAATGTAGATGTTCGAGTGTACTGACGTCAGGGAAGAAGTGACAGCAACCAACGCCGGACCAAGACTTTGGAATTCCAGCCGACTGCGGGACCGCCTGATGACAGGATAACCCAAGTGTGATGTCTGCAGCAGGGTAACATGATGAACATCATGTAATGGTGCACATGGTCATGCAGCATTGCTCCATAGTGCATGACTATGGAAGCAGCACGGTAAACATGTAACAGTGCACATGCTCATGCAGCATTGCTCCAGTGTAGGGAGGTAAACATGTAATGGGTGCACATGCTCATGCAGCATTGCTCCAGTGTAGGGAGGTAAATATGTAACGGTGCACATGCACATGCAGCACTGCTCCAGACTGCATGATTATGGACAGTGCTTAGCTTGTACAGAGTTCTGACTGCTAAAGTTTATGTGCATTTATGATCACTTTAAAAGTTACACTAAATATTTCAGGAAGTCTCATTTTATTTACCCCCTTCCCCATAAGAGGCAGAATATTGGCTCCCCTATCTGCCCCAGTCTTGCCATTCTCTCATTGGTCATAGCAGTACAGAATTCCCAGGTGAGATGACAGCCTGCATATAAAGAGAGTTGGGTGGTAACATTTTCTGGTCCTATAGGATAGGATGGCTTACCCCTTTCCCTGTGGTATATCTTCAGTCCTCTGTTATAGCTGCCCTACAGTGGGACGTGTACCCCAGTATCATGAATTCCACTTGGCTCAATAATATGTGACATACATGCAACAGTGCAGGCTCCACTGCACACACACCTAGAGCTCTCACTCATGTGACATGCCCAATCCCCCTTCTTCTCCAAAGATGGTCGAGACAGCAGCAGGCAATCACTTCCATCCTGCAGGTGCCCAAACCGCTAAGTCACATGAAACATAGTCATCCCTTCTATAAAAAGTATCAGAATATATTTTAGTACTGTTATAGGGTATAATGCTTATTATGAAGTCATAAAAGTCAAAAATGCAGCATTCTCCTTATATTTTAAATTCAAAGATGTTATGACATGCTGAGAATTTAGAAAGACATTGAGAAGTCTGTGAAGCTGCAGCACGTATAAGTTCTAACAGTCTCTGTGTGGGTGTATATATACATATGTGTGTGTGTGTATATAGGTGTACTTCAAATTTCAAAACTTTGAATTTCTTATGATCTCGACCATAAGATCGAAGTTTTGAAACTTTGAAATGTAATTAAAAAAGAAAAACAATAAAAATTTTTTACAGTTTTGCAGGTGTTACAAGTTTCAAAACTTTGATCTTATGGTCGAGACCATAAGAAATTCGAAGTTTTGAAACACTGAATTTAAAAGTAAACATGTGTGTGCGTCTGCGTCTGTGTGCGTCTGTGTGCGTGTATATATAGTTTCACTTCAGAATCCTGAAATATCACAATCCTTGGCTGACCTCTGTGCTCTCTCAGCAGATGAAAGTAGTAGAAAGATGAGAGGTGACAAAGTCTGAAACAGTAAACAGAACTTTAAAAAGAGAATAGGAGGAATAAAAGATCAGATTAAGAAAACAGGATGATGATGTCTGGCAAGGAATGTAAAGAGGGTTAGGTTTGTTTAAGCAGGGGTGGAAAGATTACAACCAGGAGTTATAGTGAAATCAGATGAAATCAAGTTTTTTTCTTTTTTTTTTTTTTTTTTTTTTTGTTAGATACAATGCATAGTCAGACATTAAGGAGGTTAAGATTCTTGGCAAAGGAGACAGGAAAGAAAAGCATCCAGTGAACAAAGCACAGCCTCATATTCAGTAAGATATGGGAACAGGTGGCCACTGTAGTCATCAAGAAGGCATGCTGGATGCAAGACAAACTTTACTTCTTCAGTCTTATGAGCCACAACTGATTGTAAGAGTGCTCCCATGGACAAAACTAATGTTATCTGTGGAGTTTGTAAGGCAAAGGGGGAAATGGAATTCAGTTGCAATGTCTTTTTTTCCATATTGCATACATGCACTCACACTTGTGGATAGAGTCCTCAGTCCAGCTACTGCATGTCATTAGACTGTGGGAGGAAACCAGACCATGCAGAGAAAACACTCATGAACACAAGGAGGACATGTAGACCTGACACAGAAGGCAGCCAGATAAGAAATAAACTTGAGAACCTCTTCTTGTGAGGTGACAATGTTATTCATTATGACACTGTACTTAGGTCCATATTGTCAAAGGAGATAAGCAGACATGATAACTTGTACAGCCAGAGAAATGTTAGACAAATGTCAGGCATGACACTAATAACATTCTCAGAAATGTTACATATGCCAGCAATCACTGATCAAAGAAAGAGAAGATAAGGCACTATAATGACATGTTACAGCAGCAGACAACAGCACTGATCTTTGCCCATTAAGCAGAATAGGTGGAAGCGTGCCAGTCAGATCAGCCTTATATTAGGAATGGGCTTCATTTTGCACACAAGAAACAGTGGTTTTCACAATGTCATGTTTCAGTGGTTCATAAAATACATCAACTTTGTAATTTTTCATCTAGGACAGACGGGAGTGCCAATGAAGCAGATGACCAAGGGTGGTGGTCAACTAAGTCACTAGGCAGATGAAGAAAATGGATACATAAATGGCGTAAACATGAAGTAGTTCAGCACGACTGGGTAGTATTAGTATGAAAAGCAAGCAGCTAGGTAAGGAAGCAGTGATGCAGAAGAGGAGGAAGGGAGGGCATTTACTGGTACCGCAAAACAGTGATACGATTGGGTGGGTGGGTGGGAAATACAAGTCTCACAATACAACTTGTTTAGGAATATATAACAAAGGCAGAAAAGTGGGAGCAGAGTGATCCACAAGAAAGTGAATCAAACATTAGGTAATAGAGAAGGAAGAAGATAGGGTGCAGTGAGTTAGAACCCAGGGTAAGCACTTCGGAAGCAAAGCCAAGTGGACTATGATTGAGGCCTTGGATCTTAAGTGGTCCGTCCAGCTTATACAGACCTATACTAGATGGATACACTTTGGGATGCCATCTGAACCCATGTGAAGGGTTCAGGGAGATCCCCAATGTGAAGGGTTCAAGGACATCCACCTGTTGGGGTGATTAACTGTCAGGGATCGTGCTGGTATATGGTTTGTGGGGCCAAGAATGCTGAAATGGCATTTTGGAGTAATACAATGCTGAGTTTCAGGAGAAGGTCAAATATGAGTTAGAGATTATAGCATACTGAGCAGGGCAATAACCTGTAGGAAAGGGTCCCAAGTAATATATTCAAGGCTGTGAATGAGGTCAGATGAAAATCAAATGTGGCCAAGTACGAAAGCCATGATGGCAATCAGGTTAAAAGACATTCAAAAAAGAGGGGGAAGGTGATGGAGGCCCACTATAAATATACATGCTGAAAAGCAATAAAGATGGTGAAGGTAGCAAAGACAAAAATCAAAAGGGAGTTGGAAGCCACGGTCAAAAAGGAAAACAAAAACGTTTTAGCTATATAGCATATATGAAGAAGGGAGCAACATACCGGAATGGGTTATATAAGTGGGCAGGGGTGATAATTACAGAGAAGGAGAAATAGAATACTGAACAAATCCTTCACAACTCAGTTTTAAGGAAATTATTTTAGGAGAGGATGTTTTGCTTGAAATGATGACAGGCAAAGTGTTCACAGCAGCAGATGGATACTAGGAGAGAGAGAGAAGGTTGCGGTATGGAACGTTTCATAATTTCATTGGGTAGCTGTACTCATGCCCAATGATGTTGGCCTGAAATATCGAAAAACATGTCTCATTAGATAATAAAATGGGAGATTACTTGTATTAAAAAAAAAACGAAAAAAAAAACTCCCAGCAATGAAATGGAAAGAGGGGGAGGAAAGTCTCCTTTCCAACTTGAACAGGAAGGAGAAAGTTGAGACTAGTCTGTCAGAGAAGCACCAATGTGAGCATCCAGCTTCCCATAAGAAATATTAACTGCATTAGCATTGTTTTGTACAGGACTTCATAGCTCCTCAGTCAATAGCAAATAAGTTACTCAAGCCTACTCTACAACTATAACACCTCCAACTACTCTGACTATCTCAAAATAATTGCAACAGTTTAAACAATCACAGCACCACAAAATTATATCAATACCCTAAGAGTAATTGAATACTGGGTGAGCAGATTAGTGTAAGTGAGGACATTCATTTTTTTGAGCTGGTATACAGGATCTGAATTGCCTAGACATGTAAGGCCTTGTTAAGATTAATTCTAGTGGCTGCCAAAAAGTAACTACTAGAAAATGGAAATCAAAATCTAAACTAACTAAACTTCAAGTAGTGAATAATGTAAGAGATAAAAGAAAAGGAAGTGGGATCTTTATAAAAAGAGAGTAAATTACATAGAAAAAAATGGAAATTGTGTGAACAAGACATGCCGAAAAAATGTTTTGGATGAGAAATAAGGTTTAAAAGAGGCAAGAAATAAACAATTTATGTACTGTTAGATTGATTATACTATATAAAAGTATATATATATATATATATATATATATATATATATATATATGTGTGTGTGTGTGATTTATAATATTTATAAATGTGAACTTGTTAATATGGTTTTGATTACTTTTATATAAATATAAGTTTGCCTGTGTCATAAGTGATAATCCAATAAAGGTTATTTTTTTTTTTTGTAAAAATCCTAAGAATAATTCTCTAGGTTGACTTCAGGCTTGGGAAATTTTACTGCCTGTAAAACCATGCAAGGATTATAGGAAACAGAATGCTGCTGCTCTAAACCAAATTCCCTTCAATGAGGTACTAAACAAAGATCCTACCTGCCTGAATTGATGATCACATGGTTATCCTATGACATTTGTCAGCGAAGATTGGGGAGGTTCTAGTAAAGCAGAACAAAGAATATGGTTATAAAGCAACAACAATAAAAATCAATGGAATATACAATAACCGACAAAGTCGGTGTGGTACATTGAAGATTTACCCAAGGATGGTGTGGTACGTTGAAGATTTACCCAATGATGGTCTGGTTTAATCATGAGGGTGAAGCCCATGTGATTAAATAAATCTAGGCATGGGTAAATCTTCAATATACCAAACCCAGAAATCAGCTATTGTTATTATGCGATGACATTATTTAAGAAAAAAATGCTTAATTTTCTTAAATAATGTCTTTGTATAATGCTTCCATGATGCCCTTCCACGTTTTCCTGTATCCTGGGGATCTTCTGATGTACTGCACATGCATATAAGTACTTGCTTTCCCACGCTTATGCAGTACATCAGTGCTGTGCAAAGAAAGCAGCAAAGAAAGGAAGCACTCCATTGCTGTTTTTTTTTTTTTTTTTTTAACTTAAAAGAGAAAAAGAGATTGTGAGACTTTCAATGTTTGGGAGAGCTGGGACAGAGAAAATAAAAGGTTAATCGGGTATGTTTCTATAGTTTTGCAGAATGTATCCGATTATCCTCTTATTTTTCTCTTTGCCATCTCCCTCATTCAAGATCTTCAGTTTAGTAAATTTATTAAAAAAAAAAAAAAGAAAGATATACTAATGGAAAAAGTCTGGGCAACTGGACTGTTCTCCATTGGTATATCCTCAGATTTACAATGAGCATGCTGGTTGGGCTGAACAATCAGCATGCTCCTTTCGGAATATTACTGTCAGTCATTGTATAATAATCATTTTCTACTCCTCTAAATCAGAAGCCCGAGAATGCCATTTTTTTAATCTTCCCTTTTTTCAAAGGTATGGTTTTCTCAGAGTTAATATGTATAAGCTCAGGGGGTGTGGCGGGCTTGCCCCAGAGATTCACCGTTTTCTAGGTTTTTTGGTGCGTTTTTTATTTTTTGACTTTTCAGCACTCAGCATTTCAAATGCCGACATTTCCATAGGGCGCAGTATTTTTAAGATTTCATTATATTTACCTAGTATATTTAATCAAGCTCTTAAAAATTTTTGTACAAAAATATGTGCAGTACTTTCACAGTCTCCAAAATATGCTACATCATTTAACTACCTAAATGGTGCTCATGACTAAATTAATACTCTAAACCATGATGATAGATGTATAACATTTCTTAGCTTTTCTGCTTTTGATTATCTGATACTGTTTCCATTTCTTTACCATCATACAATATATTTTGCTTCTATTAATAATTTTGCTTTGGAAAAGGTATATCCCAAACCATCCTCTCAGAGTGAGAAGTAGCAAAAGTTATTTCAGTTAAGAACAGCAAACAACCTGAGTTACTGCCACATTAGCCTTATGCCAGTATTAACAAAATGGATAGATCATAATTTGGAGAATAAAAACAGGAAGTGGTCTTCATTCACTACTGTTAGATTTACATCAACATGATTTTGTAACTGGTAAATGCTAGGTTATACTGCCCGACTTCACTAAGGCAGTCTCACATACAATAAACAGTTGTATCCTTCTGCATGTTATTGATCTGAACAGTGATAAGCCAATAAGAAAGGTGTTGAATGGTAAAGAGAACTTTTGGGGGAAAAAAACAGCAGAAGAGTAGACACAAATAGGACAGTGATCTCTATGGCCAGGCTACAACCTGAAGCACAGTGCTAGGAAGAATAACACTTTGTGCTAGCATAGCAAACCAATGCAGTCCTACAAGAACAGCACAACAGATGGTACCACACAATGTGCCAAATGAGCAAAAGCTAAGGTAGAGGAGCATGAGCTAGTGCAGACATTGCATCAAATCAAGAAATCAGGAAATGGGACTTTGTAAGACAATGCACAATTAGATATCAGAAAAAAGCTAGGAAAAACACAAGCAGGTACAAGATAGACATGATAGTTCAGCTGGAAACATGAAAGATAGAAAATGAGGAATGGAAGAAACATGAAAATCTTAATTTTTTTTTTTTTCCCTCCATGAGTTTCTGTATCATGCTCAACAAATAGTAAATGATATGCAGGGAACATTTAACTCTTTTACAAAGTGTGACTGAATGCTTTTTCTATTCTTATGCTCTCAATTAATATGCGTGATAGTTCACAAAGTAACTGTGGTGATGTGTATAAAATATCTGGGAACTGGCCTTATACGGTTTACATAAATGTGAATATGACACTAATCACTCCCTGGAGCTACCCCAAGTCCAACTAACTGTAGGTAAAATCCCCCTTCTATATCATTGTTAGATATAGCTCCCTCACCATCAACCATGAGAACCACTATGCTTACCTGGGCCTACTTGAGTCACTCACTATACAGTCAAACACATTGGTCATGGGTGATTTCAACTATCCTTCCATTGATTGGGAGTCATATATGAGCACAAACATGCTCACCCTAAGGTTCCTGGACTTTCTTAATACAAATGTTCTGGAACAGATAATCTGCATCCCCAGAAGAGGCTTGAATGTACTAGACTTAGTACTACCCACCCTGGTAAGGTCCAATCATAAATCAGTGTCATTTGAAGCAACAATCATACCTACCCCCGCTCAAAAGCAAAAAAGGGTGAAAAATTTCTCCAACGCAAACTATGGCTTCCTAAGCTATGCTATAAATTAGTTTTGAAATCCCTGCTGCCACTGTCAGCAATGCCCTCTATAAAGAGGTGTACACAAATGCCCTGTGTAAACACCTATACAAATGTATAGACTTGGCTATACGTGAATGGATCAAAACAAGGTCCTCACAAAATAAGCCACCCGGGTGGACATCAAGCATAAATAGGTAATGTCCAAGAACAAGAGGGAATCAACTCAGCAGATGGAGACCCTCCACAGCTTGAAGAAGCAAATTGGATAAAGTTCTCTAAAGCCAATTATGAAGCTAAACTAGCATCACTAAGGATAATCACAAGGTACACTATGTCAGAAATCCATAGGCGAAAGCCCAGCTTTGTGATAAACTAGTAGTGGACAGTACCACTCATACTGCCCCCCAGAGGACAGACAACCTGCTAGCAGACAGATTTGGTGCAGACTTCAACCCCCCTGTCTCCACCAGACATACCCCAAAGCATACCTGTTACTAATACTCTACCTACTATCTCCAAAGAGCAGGTAATAATCACACTCTCCAAGCCAAAAACACAGCCTCTATGAGACCAGGTAACATCCCAGGCTGCCCACTAAAATGGTCTAAAACAGGACTTAGCAGAACCACTTGGCACTCTCTTCAACCACAGTCTAAGCACTGGCTTTGTCCCAGCAAAGTGGAAAACAGCAACACTAATTATTTTCCAAACAGGAGGTCCATCAACTGGGAACTATAGATCCATAAGCCAAACCAGCCTTATCTGCAAAGCCATGGAAAGAATCATCATGGACCTTATCAAGAAAAAGACAGGTGACCCTCAAACTCTTGACCAGACACAATTTGGCTTTGTTAAGGGTAGATGATGCTCATTAAACCTGTTGGGCTACTTCAAGAATGTTACCAAAGCCCTGGATGAAGGCAAAACAGTACATACAGCCTATCTTGACTTGGCCAAGGCTTTTAACACAATCTCCCACTCAGGCATCATTGAGAAACTCACGCAGCTTGGAATTGACCCATATATTTCACTAGATGGGTAGCCAACTGGCTCACCAACACAATGCATACAGTCGAAGTTGGGGATTCCAGTTACATTGGTGTACCACAAGGATCTGTGCTGGTCCCGCTTCTGTTTGGAATCTATTTCTCAGAAATCCAAGCGAAAATAGATGGCCCATGGCTTACCAACATTTAGTGATGACTGCAAACTGGGTGCAATCATCAAGTCCCCCCAATGATGTTGACATACTACAAAAAGGGCTTACACAATCAAATGACTGGTGCCAAAGCCATGGACTTAAACTAAATGCAAAAAAAAAAAAAAAAAATGCATCATCCCTTTTGGCAAAGGGCAAATCCCTGCAAATTACAATATTAACATTACCCCCCCTTTTAGCTCAAAACCTGTGGTGAAAGATTTGGGAACACATGTTGACAGCAACCTTAACTTCGATCACCATGTGTCCACAGTGGTAAGGAAGGCCTTCTATGTTGCACATCTCATAAGTAAAGGCATTGCATCCAGAGCCAAGGATGTTATAACTCCCCTGCACTCATCCCTCATCATACCGCTAAGAGTACAACGGTCCCTTCTGTATGTACATCACCAGACACCTGCAGCAACTGGAGAGACCTCAGAGGTTTCTCACCAGATAATTCAGGGCCTTCAACACATGACCTACATGGACAGACTGAAGGCCCTGTCACTGTATTCTGTATCTTATACACTGTGAGAGGTGACTTGTGCCTAGACTACAGCGCAGTCTTGAACTCTGCCCTAATGGAAATGATGCACATCCGCAACTCTAATTGAACAAGATTCACTTACTCTAGGGATCTTAACCTAGTCTGTGACATTAACAGGACATGCTGGACAGGCAGATACATCTCTCAGAGATTGTCACTTCTCTGGAACAAACTCCCAATTCACGTAAAACAGAGGTCCTCAACGACTAAGCATAACTTAGGCAAATGGATGGAAGACTGTAAATTTAACATAGGAGAATCACTTATGTCCCTCTTGGATAAGGGCAGATGGCACTGATCATAGACTCATGCTGCAAATATAGACCATACAACTTGGTCATTAAGGGGACAAGAGTACTACATGGCTAGGCTTATAAAGGCCCTAAGGCCAATAACCTACTAACCTCCTATGAACTACTACAACTACATATATGTAGGTTACCAGTGAAAAGTGTTTTTGGACAAACATCTTCCATACTAATAAAGAATGAATGAACAAATAGAAAGGAAAGGTCAAGAGAAGATGGGGTAAAAAAAGACAAAGAGAATCAGACAAGAAACATTAATTCTTTGCACCCCTGGAAAAGCAGCACAATGAGAGAATAGCACGGCAGAAATACTGAAAGAAATTCAAGTCATTAAATTACGAAACGGAAAGGCGAAAAGAATGAAAAGGAAAGGGAGAGTGACAGAATGGATGGCTGCATGGATCTGTGGACTAAAATGTCATACAGGTGTACAAATCACTTTTAACAAGTGCCAACATCAAGGTCATGTTTCTGAAAGCCACTTTCAGCAATAAGTTTATGACATTTCTCTGCTGTTCATAGACTGTAGAGTTGGTATACATAAGACTAGGCACATATGAGTGTAAGGCATCTTACCTCCTTCAAAAATATACTTTGAGGACTGCCAAAATTCTATTTCAGTGATTCCATTTCACAGCATTGAGTCACTAACACTTCTTGACTAAGTCAACATGAGCCTATGGCTAAATGATGAAGGAGCAGCTACTGGTATTACTGAAGGGCAAAGCCATACAAGGCAGACTCCTTAATAAACAGATCCTTACAAATGCTAGCATCAATGGTTTCACCCTCTATAAGAAACCATGTACCATGATCCATTGAAACTATACGCCAGTTAAGTTTGACATTTTTTTATAGAATGTCATAGAAACAGTCCTGAAAGAAAACAGAAGGGATGACCAATTTCTTATACTGTAAAATGCTCCAGAAAAACAAATCCGATATCTTTTTTTTTTTTTTTGCTAAAAATCATGTTGGACTTCTAGTTGTGGCTATGAGCTGAAAAAACAGCACCCACATTAGCTCAACATCAAGCTAAAACTTTTAAGCTTAAATAATGAATTTATTTTAATAGTTACTATATTGGACACAGAAGTCCATCCATACCATGATTCAATGAACTGTATTTGAAAGCCCAGTGCCTTTACATATCAATTAAGAGCGTGCTTAAATTTGAACTGTGTTACATAAAACAATTATACCATAGGTCATGAAGAGACTTGAATGTTATTAATTTACTGCACATTCAATACCTATGCCTAAGGTGTTCCATAATCTACCAACCTTAAAGTAAAAAAAAAAAGAAGAAACTTCAGTTTTGACCTAACATCTGGTAACTCAACTAACTAGTTCTTATTCCTAGTATATAGACTATGGTCGAAAAAATTATTTTCTAACATAGCTGGAAGCACTTCATCTTTTGTTCATTTGTATACCTATATATCAGCTCTTGGCATCCTCTAGGCTACTGATCACAAAGATAAATGTTCAAGTTGCTTAGCAAATGGTAAAAATTTGCATACAACTATATGTCTAGTAAATGTTCTTTGAATTCTTTCAAACTTCAACATCTGCAGAATCACTAACACATAAAAAGAGCAACAATATTCTGTTATTGTGTGGATGCAAACTGAGAACTTGACCACAACAATTCTGGTCTTAGACGTAAACATCCTAAATATGTTGTTACAGCATAACATTTTCTAACATTATTCACATGGTAGTCGATCAAGAGAGAGAGGAGTAAACAGTAATACCCACAACTTTAACTTTTGTTGTCTAGAGAGTAGATAGTTACCCATATTCCCTCACAAATTATGGAGGAAATTCATATAGGTTAATATGAGGGGTAAGCCTATATTTAGGGTTGCCACCTTTTCAAATGCCCAAAGTGAGACATTTTTGGTACAAACATCAGATTTTGCAGGCTAAAACATACCATGGCCAGTACAAAGTATAGAACTTCACTTTTTAGTATTTTAGTTGCTTATTCTGTTTCTCATAATATTTAGGTGTTTCAGATACAGAATAACTGTTTTATGCAATTATTACATAAAATGTAGGAAATAAATTTGTCCTAAAATCTCAGGACATTTGCCATTTTTACAATTTTTTGCAGGACACAACTGCCCAAAGAGGGACTGTCCCTCGCAAAGTGGGACAGGTGGTAACCCTACCTATATTACCCCTTGTGGTAACCATTTCCAATTCAGAGACAGCCTTACTTTAGTGCTGTAACACTAAGAGGTTGTGCACTGCAACAAGCTGTCTTTGTGGCCTACCGCAAATACAAACGACACATTCTAGAGGAGTGGCCTATGCTAATTGGTCATGTTTGGTTCACACACATACAAATTAGAAGATAATAAGGTCTTTTCTTCATTGCAGCAAACGTCTTTGAATTACATTTTCTGTGATTGTAGAAATAGTCCATTTTGGCAGCAGCTTTTACAATCTGTGACAGGGTTCTTTCTGAATGCCAGAGTATATCTTCAAGAGGTAAACCATGAGACTTCTCTAGTTGCCAAAGGTATCTTGAACGACATTCATCCATGGCAGAGTTCATTATTAATGTCTTAGTGCAGTTCCATTTAGAACTGAATGAATGAAATCATTTTCATAAGCCAGCAACAGATCATATGATTAGAAATATGAATAGATTATGTGAACTCAAGAGTAAAAGGAAAATTCTTCAGCTCCTTCTCCAAAAGCAACTTATGCAGGACCAAAATGATGGGAATGCACCCCTTTTTTATTAACTAAAAAAATGTTTTAAAAGTAGTTTTAATCTAGCATTTCTGAATACATGCATCTCTACAATCCTGAAACAAGAAAATAACTACAAACTGAATACTGAAAGTCCATACAGGAAATCTACGTTCTATTATTCAACCCACAAAATGAAGGTGCTTTGTAACCAAGATACCTGTGCTACATGCAGAAAAAAAAATGGCTTTAAGAAAAACACAGTCTCTCAAAACCCAAGATCAAGATTTTTCTTTACTGTTATATAGAAACACCTACTGATTCATCATATTTTTCCCCAAGTATTGACATTCTTTAGAAACTTGGAACAAATCCATTGTATCCATTTTCTTTTTTTTTTATCCTAATGGGCCAAAGTTTTACAGATAAGATCTATGCCCCCCCCCCCCACACACACACACAAGAATGTATGGATTGTGAACTGGCCAAGAATAAATGGTAGAAAAATAAAAATTCAACAAAGGTGCCCAGCATCCCAAACAAATAATAGCAGTAAGAATCATTTTACTAAAACACAATCAGCTGCATTCTTAGGCTTCCTTTCTACTAGCCTATGGTCTGTAATATTTGTACAATATATCATTGCTGTATACCTTGTCAAACAGGTTCATTTTCCTGAAGACTTCTAGCACCTTCTACTCCTTTTTTCCTTCTCCTACTACTCCCCACCCACTTATGTTGCATGTTCTTATGAGACTAGCTGATACATTTTGATACATGCATGTTCTTATGAGACTAGCTGATACATTTTGGCATTATTCTAGGATCATAGAGGAACATTAGGCAAACAACCATAAAGGACCTTTCTAATCCTAGCCAAGCTTTCCTGAAATATTAGAAAGCATCAATCTCTTAGGTTGTGTGTTGGGGGGGGGGGGCAGTATATCAACCCAGGCATGAGTGGTCAATCATTTACAGGCTTCCTCTCTAACAGAGAAACAGGTGCTAGACCCAGAGGAAATTTACAACTGCTGCAATAACTGCAGGGAAGAACTTTGTTCACATAGACAGGAAGCCCATCAGACGCATACCTGTCCCTCCATTATGTCCTATTTATGTTGTGGGTGGGGTTTATGTCCCTGAGTTGTGTGTTTCTGATACTAGTGGTTTTGCAGTTGACCAACAGATCCATTGAGGCTGGATCAGAGGATGCTTTATATGCAAGGCCGAGGCCATCTCTCAGCAGTCTGCATAGGACTTGATTTCTAAACCATTTACTCTTTTTGAGAGGAACCTCAGATATTGTAGTTGTTGCATATGCATTTTCAGATACATGTCAAAGGAAGCATTGTACTGAATGATTGGTCTTATTATGGCAGTGTAAACAGAATGAGGACACCTTTGGACCTGGAAGCCATCCCCTTTGGTTATAAGTTGTGCAAGATAGAACAATTTCCTTACTAGTGTAAACACTTGATGGTCAAAGGCCAAGTTGCGGGTCTGCATGCATTTCCAAATCCCTGATTACTGGATCTACTCTTAGGGGTCTATTATTAATATAGTAATTTGCAGGGGTGACAGTCTTAGAGAAAGATACTATTATACACTCCATGGAATGGACTTTAAGACCATGACTCTGGCATCAGTTATTACACTACTTCACGCCTACTTGGAAACCATTTTTGTCTTGGGGAGACTCAATTACTGGACCTAATTTGAAACTGTCAGTTGACTTGGTCAGCCAGACACCTTTGTCATTAGCCTTGACTACAGAGAAGTAGATGCCAAACAGAAGCATTACAGCTCTAAGCCCTAAGGGGCTCTCCCCAGTAACTAGCCTTTTTATGGAGGTAGACTTCCCTATCCTAACTTCTATCCTACTTCTATCTAGCTATCTAGTAGGTGACAAGAGGTTAGCACCTAATTCAGTTAGCTTGTTTATAATGCCCAAGCGTGGCATTGTGTCTAATGCCTTGGCCAGGTCAGGGTAGGCAGTGTGCAACATCATGACTTTATCCACTATTTTGGTAACCCTCTCAAAGAAATCTGCCAGGATGAAAAGGCATAACCTGTTAATCATGAAACTAAACTGAGCATATGGCGGCAAAAGAAATTATGTACATAAAATGTTTCCAAGGAATCTGGAAAATATCAAAGCAGCATCTCACTTAGGAAACATTCTGTAAAATACACTGTAATCTGATATTTTTTTACTTGCAAATCCACATATTACAATATCAAAGTGAATTGAATTGAGCTCAGCACATTTGTTTTCAATACAATGTTTCAAGAGTTGTAGATTAAAATTGATTTTATAATTTCTTATACTTGGAAGTATGTACATTAACTTCTTATATTATCAAACATTTTACACAAATGACACATCTGCTGTCAGTTATCCAACAGTTTAAATATTAATGACACTCTATGGATTATATAGCAACTGCTTATGGTTTCATGGAATTTTGCTAAGCTTATGGCCAAATTAGACCATTGAAATACATCAGCTATAAAGTAGACATATTATAATGACAACTTCTACATTCAGATTGGTGACAATGGGACAAGAGTGCAAAAAAATATGGAACTAGTGAACATGACAAGTACAAATTCCAACAATTACAGGAAATGGTGAACAGTGAAATAAGTACTGAGAGTCTGCATACTAGGAATGCATAAAGGAAATTGTCTACCATTCCACAGCTACAATCTTTAAAGGTGGGTTGAGGTTACCAAAGCAAAAGGCAGCCAGCCATATGGGACAAATATTTTAAGAATTAATATGTTTAGAATTCAGTGCCACCTTTTTTAAATGTAAGAGTAGCTTGCACATAACCACTACAAATTGATGGTGTTACCCCCTGTAGTAAGTTTGGCAGACGTCTAGCAATCGAATTTTTAAATTCTAAATAACTGCCAACACCAACAAGGAGGATTTGTCCTACAGGGGATTATTTTATACATACAAAGAACCTGCAATTTCTACTTCTGTCAGAAGTGAAACCAACAGGCAATGGATTTTGTCATTTTAAATACTGTACTATATCATACCTCACAACCTCTAAGCATATGAAATCGGGAAAAAGCCAAAAAATATTGGGGGACCAATACCAAAATCAGCAACGGATTTTAAATGTTACCAGTTTAAATTTAGAAAGTTTCTAGAGTATTATATTTTGTATTAACAGTCATTTCCGAAAGATACAGAGTCTGTATGTCATTTTATTATTTTATTTATTTCCAGTTTGATTACCAGGGAAGTCCACTGGGTCCAGAAGACCAGTTTTCAGTGGAGGCCCGGGGAGAAAATCTCCAAGATAAAGAAATGCAAAAAAGAAAGAATATGCAAATACAAATAAAGTAGTAATATACAAGAAACATAGTATAGTAATAGGTTACAATCATGTACATTCAGTGTCATGCGTAATCAGCAGGAATCAATTGTATAGGTTACAACTTACGTACATTCAAGTGTTAGGCATATTCAGCAGGAATCAATGTGAATTGTTATTAATGAATTTTACAATATGTTTTCATTTGAGCAAGCCACTTGTGGTTGGGGGAACACCTTAACATACATGCATATTAGTAATAGTAATAACACTTTACTTGTGCTCATGTAAAATAAGAAGCTAGTTACAAAGTTGAACTAGGGTGCTGTTTAGCTCTGAGAGATCAGAGCTTAGATTGACTTGGATGAAGTAGCTATGGGTAATAGAGAGCTAAGGAACCTGGGAGGAAAAACCTCTTGGGGGCATGTTCTAAGAATTAGGTTGGGTGAAAGCAGGTGCATTTCCATTTGGTGGACAGGTGTTTGAAGAATAGAGATTTGAAGTTTTCTGAGTTAGTTGTAGTTCGGAGGATGGCAGGGAGAGAATTCCATTTCTTGCCTAGTGAGAAAGATAGAATTTGGCCGGCAGAACGTTTAGGTTTGTGGATAGAGATTAAGTGATGGTGTTCAGATCTGAGTGTTCTGTTGGGGGTGCAAGGGGGGAGGATATTGGTTAGGGCTGGACATTTAGCTGGGTGAAATATAAGTCTGAGCAGTGGCGAGTTAGAGGTAATCCAGGTAGTTTGTAAGTTCTAGCTAGTTCAATGACTGTAAGGTAAGGCTGTGATGGGTGGAATTTTTAGATTTGGTAGCACATTTGGAGATCTTATTGTAGCAATTTTCTAGTTTGGAAGTGAGGGAGGAAGACAGGTTAGTTAGGAGAGGGGTTCCATATAATAAGGATGGAAGAAGATAAGTGGTGGCCAGAGTATGCCTAGTGGAGTTGGATAGAAAGATTGTTTCTGTACAGCATACCTAGCTTTTTGTATATTTTCTTAATATTTTGTTGAATGTGGATATTGAACTTGAGGTGTTCATCAATAGTGATAGCAAAGAGTTTAGCAGAAGGGACCACTTCTATGGGCAAGTTGGATTGAGTAAGGACTTTGAAAGCATTTTTGTCATAGGAGAATGTCTTTGAAGGAGGGAATAGTAAGATGTTTAATTTATTTGCATTGAGAGAAAGGTGGTTTTGTTCCATCCAATTTTCAGTGGTTGTAAAAGCAGTTTGGGTTTTGGTCAGCAGTTCAGAGGGGTTTAAAGCAGAGCAGACTAAAGTTGAATAGTCTGCGTATTGAATGATTTTAGAATCAGGAAAGGCAGTGTGAAAGTTGTTGATGAAAATATTAAATAGCATAGGCCCAAGTATAGATCCCTGTGGTACGCCAGTAGGAGTAGGCAGGAAGGTAGAGGTGGAGTTCTTCCATTTAACTGCCTGTGATCTTTCTGACAGATAACTAGAGAACCAAGATATAGCATTTGGAGAGAGATGAAGGTTTGAGAGATGATGGAGAAGGTGATTGCGGGAAACAGTATTGAAGGCTTTAGAAAGATCAATTAAAACTGTAGAAACTGGGTGTCCAGAATCACGGGCTTGGTTAACAGTCTCAAGGAAAGAGAGAAGAGCAGTTATAGTACTATGTCCTGGGTGGAAGCTATGCTGGGTGGGTGTCAGGAGATAGTTGTGGGTCAGGAAGGGCATCAGTTGGGGGTGGATGCATTTTTCTAGGATTTTTGAAATTGGTGAGAGGAGAGCAACAGGACAGAAGTTAGAGATGCTGGTGCTTTTGCCTCCTTTGTGAAGAGGAAGAATGTATGCTGAGCGCCAGAGTTTAGGGACGTAAGATTCCTTTATGGATCTGTTAATTAGGATGCTGATTGAGAGAGCAATGCCATCAGCTGCACATTTTAGGAAGGAAGAGGGAATATTGTCTGGAGCGTTGGTGCAGGGTTTGAGTTTGGACAGAAGTCTTTCTATAGAGTTTGTGGAGACAGGTTTGAGCTCGAACATAAGGGGAGGGTTGTTGGGGGAGTTAGATGGAGAGAAGAGAAATATTGGAGGGTTATTGTTGGGGAAGGTTTTGGTCAAGTCAGAAATAGTTTCTGTGAAGAATGTGTTGAATTCTGATGCCAGTTCAGTGTTGGATTTGCTTGGGTCTGGACAAGGGTTATTTCTGGAGCCTGGATTGAACTGTTTTGGGGTTTTGTTGTTGTTTGATTGGAGGCTAATATAATAGGATTTTTTTGTCCTTAGTGATTAGCTGTTTAACAAGGTTGCAGAGCTGTTTGTATTGGAGGAAGGTATTGGGCAATTTATTGTTCTGGTAAAGCTTCCATAATTTGTCTCTTTGGAGCATGATTTGTTTTGTATCTTTGGATAGCCATGGAGCTGTGTTAGTTCTTATCCTTTTGTTTTGTAGAGGGGCTAGGGAGTTTAGATTGTCTAAGAAAATTGAGCTGAAGTAGGCTACAGCATTGTCAAGAGGAAGGGTGTACAGTTTTTGCCAGTTCATTTGTTTGAGAATATTTGAGAATGCTGTGAGGTTGAAGTAGTTGAAGCGAGTAAGGGTGTATTGGTGTTGGAGTGGTGTGGAGCTGGAGGAATGATGGATGAAAGCTGGGAGGTGGTCACTAATGGTGTCAGGAATAATGCCAGAGTTGGTTATTTTGTTTGGGTGGGAGACTAGGATCCAATCTAGTGGATCGAGGGGGATTTCTTTTGTTGGGTCTGGTGATGGATAGGATAGTCTGAGTAAAGTTATAGAGGTTTATGGAAAGAGACAGAGAGGGAGTATTGAATTTGTTCCAGTCTATATTAACATCCCCAAGAATATAAGTGTTGTGGTTAATTTTTGTAGAAGCCCATAGGAGAATATCCTCGAGGTCAGGAATATTGTTACCAGGGGAAATATATAGGGCAATGATGCAGATATTCTTGTGTTTATTTAGTTTTAGAAGTCCAACTGTTAGTTCAGTGTTTTTGAATTGTGGAATTGGAATTTGGAGGGGGATTATGGTAAGAAGGTTGGAGTAAATTAAGGCAGTGCCACCAACATTTCTGTTTAGTCGGTCATTTCTAAGGGTGTGAAATCCTGGGGGTTGAATTTCAGAGTTGGGGATATAGGGTTTGAGCCATGTTTCGGAGATGGCTAAGATGTCTGGTTGGTTATGGCTTAGCCAAGCGTGAAATTGGTGTAGTTTATTTTTAAGGCTCTGGGCATTGATAGTAAACATTTTAAGAGTATTGTGAGGGGAGGAGGGAGATAAGGGGAAGGTATTCTTAACTAGGGGACTAGGACCAGGGTTAGGATGGATATCTCTGGCTAAGATTAGGTTATTGCAGGTAGTAGCATTTGGCCATTTAGGTTTGCTCAGTATGAAGTAAGGTAGATCAAGGCTCAGTTTTGGTGTCAGTAACTTAGCTGAGATGGATAAGATTTTTGGGTGGAAAAGGAGCAGTGGGTTAGGCTGAATGAGAGAAGAGGAGATAGAGTGGAAGTGTGAGTAAGGTTGTGGGTGAGGTTGGGCAAGTGTGCTAGTTATTGGAGCAAATATAGGACAGGAATTGGAAGAGTATGAGCTGGCATAGCATAGTGGAACTAGGAACTCATGATTTAGTGAGTTTATTACTCAATACTTTACCAGAAAACTACACATTTTATGAGTATAGAATATGGACAGTTGAGAGGTATGCTACTGTTCTTTAAGACAAATGATACACAGACTGGGCTGTGAATCCAAAGAAAAGAGATTGAAAGGTGTAATAATCTTAGCCTTAAACCATGCACAGAACCAATAACTTCAGACATAGCTGAAGGAACAAATCATTTTAACTTGTATGTAAACTTTTGGCTACTTTAAGGAATCTTGATCCCATGAAATGCAAGATATGTGAAATAATTGCATCTTTTAGGCTGAAAAAGTAGGAGTTTTGAGTAAAGGATTTTGTGTCCTATCCTGCTATTTTGTCTTTAAAACCTATACGGAGTAATGGCCACAGTGAAAAAAGCCATCACTTTCATTACTTACAGGATTGTTTTATCTCAGAGTTGGATACTAAATTAGACTTGGGAAGTAAACTGTTTGATTTGATTGTTGCAGAGAATGACACATCCAAAAAATGTGATAAAAATATGTTACCTCGACTTTCATTTAAAAGATAACGCTGCTTTCCTGATAAAAACGCCTGCTAATAAGTTATGGGAAGTGGAAAAATGAGTTGCCATAACTGAAGGATATATACTGTGAAGCCCATTCTGAGATTTAAGTAATGTATCACCTAACTGTGGTGCAAAGATAGAAGCTGCCCTGGAAAACTGTCATTGTTCTATATACTGATTTCATCACCATCAAGATGATGGGATGGACTACTTAAGATGATTTATCGCCACGAAGTGACAGCATCTTCTGGAAAAATAATGAAAGCATAATGACTTCAACAGAATTTCTCTTCCACATATTGAAGAAAATAGCGTCTCTAAAATCGCAGCACCAAAAATATTTTTCAGGATGCTTTGTCTGTTTCATTGCATACTGTTTCTGATTTCCAAATAATCTTGATATATCTAAATAAAAGCATCCTAATATTCTGTTACATATTAAGAGAGGAACTTACCTCAGTTTTCAGCAATGCATTGTCACAACTCCCCTAAAGGTAACAAGTGATGACTCAAAAATCTGATGACATAATACTGAACACGTAGGTGAAGTATATATTAAATAAAATGTACTTCAGTTCCTGCTGTACAGCTGACTTCTACTGATTTGAAGCTATGCGACTATGCATTTTTAAGGTTTATGAGCAATGTATTCGAAAGACGTAAAACATTTTAACCTGTTATTGTGTGGTTATAATCTTAATCAGTTTAGTGTCACAGAAAAAGTGGACAAAAGAAATGCTACACCATTTCTCAAAAGAAATGATATCTAAATCATATACAAATATTAGAGCATAGGCTCTTACTTTAGCCAGTGTGTGCTGAAACTAAGGAAATCTATGTGTATTTTATATATATCTATATCAACCTATATATATATATATATATATATATATATATATATATATATATATATATATATACACACACACACACATATATATATATATATATATTAAACCACAATTAACTAATAATCTAGAGCCTCTTTACTGTATTGATGATTAAAAAACATTTACCATTAAAGCCAATAATTGTTAAAATTTAACTCTAGGCTGTGCCTTGTAATACTTTAAATTCTGCCAAACCACAAGATACTAAGAGCTTTGTATCTGGGAACGTCATTGTCCCATACATGAATTTTGACAGTAAAGTTAGCACATCCATAAAGAAAGTGATCACTTTTTGAACTCGAGGAGAAAATTATATTTCACTGACACCAGACAGACCTTCCCCATTACTGAGCATACAAGATGAAGAAGGAATTTAAGTTCTAATTTTCACTTCTTGAACCATTTGCATGTATGTAGTTTGGTTTGTGATACCATGTTCTTTTACCCATATACTGACATTGGACCAAATAAGGTACTGATCTGAGTCCCTAGGTACAAGAATATGACTTTTGATGTACAAGAACATGAAGACCCTCCAAAGATCCCATGGACAATAAGCATACCCTCTCAACCTGGAAACATCAAAAATCTGGACAAGGCCCATGAAAAATAGTACAAATCTGTACACTGCTTAATGCAAAATTTGCATGCATAATTACATAACCCTGCCCACTACAATGGAATTGTGGGATACCAACTTTCAAACGCAAACTGAAGAACAGACAACCAAAATATGGTACCAGAGTCCCCATGCAGCCATTCCAATATCCCATTACCTGGCTACTTCGCCCAATTTACCATAAACACTAATGTGTGCATATTGCTTTACTTCTACAATGATTTGGATTTTATTTTTACATTTTATAGCACAATGCACAAACACTAATATATATCTGCTAAACAAAGCAATACTGTCTCACAACTAAAATAGACTTTGCATTAAAACTTCTCTGCCCTTGAAACTCACATTCATTGAAACAGCATTGAAACCCACACCACATCCAAAGAAAATGTATCTGGCCAGTGGTTGATAAAGATTACCTTTGGGCTGTTTTCAAATCATAGGCCCCTTGCACACACAAGAAACATACATGCATTCTTTGATACACCTTCCTGACTTTATTAAATTATATTATTTGTATAATACAGCACATCTGTTAGACTTAAGTTAGAGTGCATTTTAAATTTATTGTTTGAACATTTTTCCAGTAGGCAATGAAACAAAATGCATCTACCAATAATGACAAAACTGGCCAATTCAGAACATTTCCATCATAAAAGTCTACTTACACACACACACACACACACACACACACACACACACACACACACACACACACACACACACACACACACACACACAATATATATATATATATATATATATAGTTCATTAGCACTTAAAGAGTTGCACCCTATACCTTACAACTTCCATGTGAAGGTCTAGCAGCTTATGCAGTCTGGCAGTTAGAATACAAGAGTATAATTCTGAGTTGTTAATGGTCTTCCTGTGCTAAGGGTTCAGGGTTTGATTCCTTTTATATTTGTTTGCCTGCACTGTAAATCTGATGAAGTTACTCAATTGGACAGTGCACCTGATTTGCTCCTATAAAGGGACAGCTGAGTCCAATGGGCTACCCCAGTCAATAAATAGATAAAAAAATATACACTTCTTATTTATTTATTTTACATTTGTTAACTGGGGGTGTCTGACTGAGCCAAAAAGGCCCTTTTTCAGCAGTGGCCCGGGGAGAAAAGTTCCACAAAGAAAAATTACAGACACATTTAGTTATTTAGACATGATCAGTACACACACAGATTACGAGAGACATGTTTTTTACAGTGGTATGCAGAACAAACAGTTACAGTAGAGAGAACAAACAAAAAATAATAATTTTAAAAGTAAAGGTAATTAATAGATTTGTGGTGTACAGCTGACATTTGGAACATAGGTAGAATACATACATAGTACACAGGTACAGTACATACATTGTAGATTAGCCAGTGTTTGTGAGTAAGATTGAAAACTATTATCAAGTGCTCTAGATTTAGTGTGTATATGTTATCTGCTTTCACTAGCCTGGGGAGCAATCGTGGCACTGCCAACTTTGCTTGAGATGTTTGCCTGATGAGGTCTTTAAAGGAGGCTTTGGATGATGCGTTTTGAATGCTAGTAGGGACAGAGTTCCATTTTTTAGCCACTGAACTACTATATAGTGCATCTGCAAATTGTAGCTGTTGGTGACTTCTAGTAGTAGTTTGCTTGATGATCTAAGAGGCCTTTTGGCTGAGTGATGATGTACTAGTTTTTTTGAGGACAGGACACTTACTGGTGAGGTAATAGATAGAATGACAGAGGCAGAGCTGATTGTAGGTTAGGAGGTTGGGCAGTTCAAGCCAGTGGAGCTGTCTCAAAGCAGTACAGTGATGAGTTCTATATGAGCAATTTGCAGCAAAGCGGGCAATTCTGTTCTAGCAGGCTTCCATTTTGCTTAGTTCAGTTTTGTTGAGATTAGTCAGAATGGGAGATGCATAGAGTAGGGTGGATAAAAGTTGGGAGCAAGCAATGGCTGATCTTGTGTTATTGGTAAGAGATGGTTTGATATGGTAGAGTGACCCCAGTTTGGCATGTACTTACTCTGTGAAGCATTTTTCTATAATCCCCATTTAATATTATTGCAAACCAAGGGATGTGGAGTTTTTATTGATGCATTAATTCACTAATTTAAAATGATCTTGGAAGGCTCACCTTTTATTTTGCTCATATTTCTTGAAAGATTTACTATTGTTAGTACTGATTCTAAACTGTAATGTTAATGTTTGTTCTAGGCAATCCCTTCGCTCCATGATCTTTTTGTACTTTTTTTCTGGAATAAATATCTCAGAGGTGGCCAGAAATAGTTGTATTATTTTATATGGCCAAACCAAATTTTCTCTCGGCTTTATTTACTACTAATCTCTGGTAAACAATATGATGGTACATCATGGCATGGTGTAGACAAATTCAAATTTTACTACTGGTCGGAAGAATTATTTGGTCACAAGTGCAGAGCTTACCCCCCTGCCTACAGCATTTAGGTAAGTATAGTTTTTTATTTTTATTTTCGAAATTTCAAACATTACTCATATGGTGTTGACCATATGGTGTTCGATGTTTGAAACTTTTGAAAATATAATATAAACCCTATATAAATGATTCTGTGAAGAGGATTAATTTGCTCTCTCTCTTTGGTTGAATTGACTTCTACCATCTGTAAGTGGAGCAAAAAATATCTAAACATTTTGCCTCTTTTAAATTGCGATTTATCAGGAAAAGGACATTGGACTGCTGACTCGGCTACTGAAAGCAGATACTCTGTATTAAATCATTAAACACCCATCTTGTTGAACTTTGCTGGTGATCACAGATACCAGTTACTGAGCAGGACCATTTTACTGTTTGCTTGTGCAGTGAAGATAGTGCAGAATAGAGAAGAAGAAACAGGTGGTAACTGTTTAATTTAAGTTTATTCAATGTAAGAGAGTTAGTATACACACACACACACACACACACACACACACACACACACACCTTTGCATTTCTCATCTGAGACCAGAACCCTCCAATGTTTCCTAATGATACCACAAATTTTAATGAACATGCCATACAGTCTATTTCTCCGGCCACGAAGTTAAGACAGCCAATACGATGAGTCTTACATATTGCAAGGACTCCGGTACCATTTGTGGGATCATTAGGAAACATTGGAGGGCTCTTGTCTCAGATGAGAAATGCAAAGGTTTATTGGGAGATTTTCCCTCTTTGTTTTAAGAATCATCCCTCACTGAGAAAGATGTGTTACAAGCCTTTAACCAATAGAAAAAGTAATGCAGCAAGTAACAGAATAGGTACATATCCTTGTCACCATTGCAATGCATGCAGGTTTATAGAAACTGATGACCAGTTTGTACACCCAGATACACGACGTGCTTATGACATTAGACGCCATGCTGACTGCAGTAGCCAGAATGCTGTGTATTGCACATCCTGTGTGGACTGCAAAAGTTTCTATATTGGAAAGACGAACCGGAGCCTAAGGGATCGAATAAGAGAACATGTCTATAGTATAACAAAGGGTCATGACAGAAATGCATTGTCAAAACATATTAAGACAGCAGGGTCAAGTCACTGGTTTAAATTTATGGTACTGGAATTGTACACACCTAACTCAAGAGGTGGTGATGTTAGGACTAAAACTGAATGTGTGGAAATAAAGTGGATGCATTTGTTCAGAGCCAATGAAGGAAAGGGATTAAATGACGTTATCCCTACTAAACCAATTTTAAAGTCGCGTGATCTTAGGCATTAAACTATACATTCTATCTGGTGTGGTGTTTTGTATTGGATCTGATGAAGTACCTTTGTGTATGAAAGCGCTCATCCTGTTTTAACAGTTTTAGTTTTTTTATATGTTTATTAAAAGTGTTTGTACTACTCCATTTTAATATTAAGATCAATGAATGAAATAGATTACAGAAAGTCAATAATACCCAAAATGTTAGAAGTCTTATATACCAAATGAACACAGTAATCAAGATTGCAATTCATGTGATATAACAGAAGTAAATGGGATACACTACTGTGCAGCTAAATTAGGAAAGCAATAATACTATTTTTTTATATATTTTTGATGTAAAGTAATTCCTACACCTAATTTTCAAAGTTGCAACAGTATATGTAAATGGTGTCAGAGAAATTTATTTTTCAGCTAAAATATAACATTTTCAAAAAATATCCAGACATTTACTTTATTTTTTTTCTGGTCCCTTTCTATTACAATGCATGGTTGTCAGTCACTGGGGAGTGAAGTCACTAAATAATGAAATACATTTGAGTTTCAGATTTTATTTCCTTCAGAAAACACATGCTAAAACAAATCATGTTATTCAAGTAATTGGAATTTTATAAGAGAAATATTTAAAACTTGTGCCTATTTTTGAGCCTTTGTTCCCCCCTTTACTTTAGGCTTTATTCATATTTCTTGAGCCAAGAGGTGGAAAGGTATGCAAACCTTTACACTGCTTCTGCCACTGCTCAATCGATCTTGCCCCCCCCCCAACAGAAACACATTTGTGGTTCAGAAAATGCATGCTAACACAAATCATTATTCAAGCAACTTTGCAATTTTATAACAGATAACAGTAATATGTTCTTATTTTTGAGCCTTTGTGCCCACTTTATTTTAGGCTGTATCCAGATATCTTGACCTAAGAATTCAAGAGGTATCCAAACCTCTTAACTGCTTCTGCTGCCACTGATCAATCACTCTCACACTTTACATACATACATATGCACGCACTCACACTTTTGATCTCATTCATATAAGCATGCATATGCTTAAATTACACAGAAACACACACATACAAACACACACATTCTTCTTTCTTGTTTTTTAATTTTTCTTTTAGTTTTATATTCGCTTAACCGCAAATATGCTGCTTAGCAAGTGTAAAATAAAGGCTCCATCAATCTCACTCATACACACAGACACACACTTCTCTATTTTTATTTTATTTTATTTTATACTTGCTAAACAGCAAATGTGCTGCTTAGTGAGTGTAAAATAATGGCAGTTCTTTAACTTTCTTCAGTCCGAGCTCACTGTATATGCTGCTGCTAAGAGGCAGACTCTTTTTCAGTGGGCATTACCTGTAAATTAATAACCTGCTGGACAATGCTCATTATCCAGTCAGGTTGCTGATATACAGGTCACCCAGTCACTAACAATAGATAAAGTCTTAGCACTAAAACACAGGGCAATAAGGGAAAAGAAGAAAATAACTCAAATGCCATCAACAAAGTATCAAATAGTGAAAACTATAAAGCAATTAAGACAAGAATGTTCACTCTTAGAAGATTATAGAAGAGAGAACAGATCAACAAAAATACTTAAAGATAAATGTGATAAAAACAAAACACATTATTAGAACAGACCAGGCTCTATTGCACAGTATGCACAGGCAGGAAAACTTAGAAGATATGCAGGTAAATATAAAGGAAGTATAACTGAAATTTTGCAAATATAGTTAGCAAAGCATTACTCATTGCAGTTCTGAAGTGAATAACTAATTTATTGTGATGTCTTGAGTAAAACTATACTTATTATAGAGCAAAACGATCATCAAGCAAGTAAGCATAGCAAGCTAATTCTCTGTATGAACACCAACTACCTGTATTGCTCTAATTTGTCTACTACTTGGCTTGCCTGTAACTTTGTGGTCTATAAATAGAGTCAACACTAAGTTAGCACTGATTTGTATGTGCCTAGCACTCCTTTACACATATTCTTAGACTCCGGACCCTGATACCATTCTATATACTGCTTCCTAGGATTTGTAACAGCTGTCTTATTCCATTTCCACTACAGTGCTACCTACGTACTTTGTTTTGGCTATGGTTTTACTTACAGCTTAACGAGATTGCTAATTCTAATCCTGCAATGCTGTAATAGTAGTCACTCTGTACAGCTACATGATAACTACTGAAGCTTGTCTGTAGATGTATGTGGTAGGGTTTAAGTATTTTGTGTTTCTTTTCTAATTCATTGCTATTGTTGATTTTTGCCATAGAGATTAGCCTAGTCTATTACTGTTTTTAAGAATATATTACATGGCACTGACTAAGGGGAATATATACTAACCTTTCTTCCACCCTATATTTATTTTTGTTTCCTTTTCCACTTTAGTAACTGCATCTGAAAGCAGTCCTGCCTCTGACCTTTTTTTACAGCACCCTCTAACAATTATGGTCAGCGCAAGAAACCCTTCACTTGCCTCCTGCATTCCATTTCCACGGGTCAAGCATATGTCGCAGTGCTATTTAATTTAGAGTAGGTTTGCTTCCCTTTTGTAACATTACGTTAAGTGCTGTTCACTGCTATTTTCTAGTTGGTGTGCACACAAGCTGAGACTTACAGTTCTCAAATTTCTTTCTCCTCAGTGAATATATAGGTTCCATCTCCTGTAAGTGACTAGATAACTCTTTTTACTTCTTTAGCAGCTAGATAATACCAATTTCCTAACCCTAATATTTCCCGATAGTTTTCCAGTACTTTTTCCTTCCCTATTTCTCACACTTTAAATGTTCTTGTAATGTTGATGATATTTTTGCCCCTTTAGCCTAATTAGCTCATTTTGTTTAAGCTGTCATTTTCTCAAGGCTTGTAATACAAAGCTGCTTGCCCCATACTGCAATAATAAGTATTTATGGGCTACTTAGAATGTAGACTTTCTGCCAGCTAAAACATGTAGACAATATATTACAAATTTTTACTACATATATATATATATATATATATATATATATATATATATATATATATATATATATAATACATTTATAACTACTCCAATTAAAACATATCGATAATATAGTACATTTTTTATTACATCTGGTGCATAAAGTGCAGTCTTTCTGCTTAGACTCAATTGAGATTGTTTTTCATTCTTCTTTGGCTTTTGACCCTCCTTTCGGCCCAACTCGCTCCATTCACCCTTGCTACCACTCTGGCTCAATCTGCTACTCTACCCTACCCCCATTCCCACCCATCCCCACTTTCATTATATTTATAACTTATTCAGCCACACCCCTTCCTCTGCAAACTTTCACAACCCCACCCTCTCCCACCCATTGCCTCTTCTCACATATTTCCACTTTCTTTCCCATCCGTCTTTCTCTCTAATGCCCCATTCAATTTATCAAGCTCTTCTCCTCATCCCTTTACCCTTCACCTAACATTTCTAGGTCTAGTAACAGCAATAACACCTTTTCTTCCCCCACTCTCATGCCCAGACTACACTAGTACTCTACATAATACCTACCTCTGACATTAACCCTAGTCTCTAACTCATCTCCCATTCAGCATGCTAAACTACACTTCTCCTCTAACTATTCCTTACACTGCTTACCATACTCCCACTTTCACTTTCTACAATTACTTATCACTAAAGTTTCTAATCTCATCCACCACTCCTTCTACTTCTTACTTGCGCAGGTGACATCCACCCCAACCCAGGACCCCCTAATTCTCCCAGCCATTCAAATCATACCCTCCCCAAGTGTTCTAAATCTCTCCATATCACCACTCTCAATTTCCAAAGTATCTGCAACAAAACCACCAAACTTCACATTTGGCTTACCCTAAACAAAACTGACATTTTAGCTGCTACAGAAACATGGTTAAAGTCCACAATTCAAAACTCAGAATTTCTCCCTCCAAACTATAACAATATTAGGGCAGATGGACAAAAAAAAAGGGGGGGGTGGCATAGCCCTTATCTACCATGATAACCTTAATATTAGCTCATATAGTGGTCACATCCCTAAATTCCAAAACTCCAAAATTCTAATCTCCTTTCTTGAATTTAACCAGTCAAAAAAAGTTTGTATTACTCTGTCTGCACTCAAATTCACCTTCTTTGTCTATTGTAACTTGCAGCCCTTATGCTAGGCTGATGTAGCTTTCCCCATGGTCACTCTGTTCTACGTAAATACTATGCAAACAGTAGATTAGAAAACTTTTATGTTCATGTGTGGTGCAACTAATTAGTTTATATGTATAGTCTAGTTTTTTCTTCATTGTGTCATTTGGTCAGTTTATACTATGTAGTAACTTTGCTAACCAAATTTTAAAGTTACTGAACCCTTTATGTACTGATTTTTATGTGCAATTTATGAGTCTCTTTGTGCATTGGCAAGTTCTACTTCTCTGTCACTGACACTTTTTACTGTGAAAAACACTGTATGTTTTTTGTCATTTCAACCTGTTACTGTGGAGCTTTTCACCCTGGGCCTGCACTGAAAATGGGCTAGTGTGGCCCAGTGGACTTTCCCGGTAAACAAAAGTTAATAAATAAATAAATAAAATACAAAATAAGCAATTCATTGATGACCCAAAAAAGTTTTATTGAGAACTGGGAAACAAAGCAAAAGGAATAGAAACCAAAAAAAGACAAAATAGACACACTTTGCAGAAATACTTATGAACACCCTGGGAACAAAGATGCTTAATGGCTAGACGAAGTAAAAGAAATAGTAAGAAGTGCAAATGTACAAGATATGAAATGGGATGAAATAAAGGGCAGAAAATTTGAAAAAAAAATTAAGAAAAGCCCCTAACTGGAAATTCTCAGGCTCAGCTACAGTGACTAACTTCTGGCTAAAAGTATAAACATCTTTACACGGAGATTTAGCTATCGAGTTGAACTACTTATATTCACACTCTGAACAAACACCATTCTGATTAACAGGAAAAATTATAATTCCCCCTTAAGACTATGCCTGCAAGTTATCCAGAAACCTATAGGCCAATAACTTCTGACAATGTACAAACTATATATTAGAATTCATGATGACAGAGTTTGTAGTCATTTACACAAAACCACAATCATGGCAATAGAATGAAAGGATAAAAAATGAAAGTCATATGGAACAAAGGATAAAGTTTAACAAGTCAAACTGGAGAATTGTAAAAAGGGGATTAATCTAAGTATGGCATGGATAGATTACAAAAAAGCATTTGACAGCATCCCACATTCATGGATAAAAGAGTGCTTACAGATGTTTAAGATATACCCTGTTACTGACCAATTACATTACAGTGACAATGAAACCGTGGCAAAACACTTTGTAGCCAAATCATGATAAAGGACAAATTATTATCTCAAGGATAAAAATTCAAAGTGTGATATTCCAAGGTGACTCTGTCACTGCTGCTCTTTTGTCTTGCATTTAATCCATTAAGTTGTCTACATAACAGAGGCCATGGTTACAATTTGGCTGCCAGACAAAAGTGTAAAGTCTGACCTTCTTTGTGGATAATAAACTGTATAGTTCATCAGATGAGGATCAGAAAGTACATCTGGAAGTTTTCTAAACTTACTCAGATGACATGATAATACATGTGTTCTTGGTATATGTGCAAGAGCAACATTTAAAGCAGGAAAGCTGCAGAACCAAGAACATACAATTTTGGGAAAAGAATGTGATATAAATGAGTGTCTTTAAAATATTTGAGAATTGATGAAGGATTGACAAAGCATGAACAAATAGGTTCCATAGGTTCATAGGCTGGTACTAGGGTATTGGCCCTAGGGCCTATACAAGCCTAGCCAAAGAATTCCCCGGATATTTCTTCCCACAATATTTACTTCCCTGGACCCCTGTTTAGCAAGGCAACTGACATGATCCCCAGGGTGAGTTTCCTATCTCCCATCCAATCATCATGGTTCCTCATGAAGAGGGCCAAGGTGGTGCTCTGCTTGACATGTATGGGCAGTCTATTCCAGAGTCTGGGGAGTCTTTGGGTCAGGAACCTGTCCCTCCAGCATGTTTTGTTCATTGTGCTGACAAGGTTTAGATCCCTGGAGCATGTGGCACTGACGGATTGGGATTTCTTTAAGTGGAGCATGTCCAACAGCTCAAGGTTTGACATGGCCTTGTATGTTAAGCAGAGATCGCCTCTGAGTAGATGATATACCACAGAGTATAGTTGGAGTTTTTTTTTTTAGATGGTTAGCATAGGGCATCTGCTTTAGTCCTGTGATTCTTTTAGTGAGGTATTTCTGTGGCTTTTCCAGCTGTTGCAGATGTCTTGTGAGGTACATACCAAACGGGACGTCGTACTCTATAATGGGTCTAATGAGGGATGAGTACAGTGGGACGATTACCTCCTTTTTCTGGATGAAAAGCCCTTAGTGATTAGATGTGCCACACAGAAGGATTTCCTGACTGTTGTGGTGATGTGGTTATTGAAGGCGAGACCACTGTCCACCTGTGTCCCTAAGTCTCTCATCACACTTGCAGTGTTTAGTGCACTGCCACCTATGTGGTAATTCATGGGTACATGTTTTTTCCCAAAGGGGGATAACTATACAATTCTTGGCATTAAGCTTAAGCCCATGGCTCTGGCACCAAGCATCTGTTTCTGTAAGGCCCTTTTGTAGAATAACCACATCATTTGGGGATTCAATAATGGCTCCCAGTTTGCAGTCGTCTGCGAACTTTGTTAGCCAGAGTTCCTTAGTGTTAGCCTGTACTTCAGAGAAGTAGATGCCAAACAAGAGTGGTCCCAGGACTGAACCCTGAGGTACTCCACTTGCAACTTGTCTGGAGCTGGATTTGGAGTCAGCTACTTTTACAGTCTGGGTTCTGTCAGTAAGTCAGTTGGCAACCCATCAAGTGACGTAGGGATTTATGCCCAGCTTAGTAAGTTTATCTATGATTCCAGAGTGGGGGGTTGGTGTCGAAGGCACCATAAAAAGGCACCAAAATGTGAACAAACCTCAGTAAGGAATATTTTAGAAGACTAAAATTAATACTGAAAACAGCCCTAACATCTTGAACAAAGTATAGAGTTTAAACCGATTTGCTCTTTCTGTTTTAACTTGCAGTTCTGGTGTGACTGATTAGCCCCGAATGGCACTGCATCAATTGGGCACACACACACACATTTTATATATATATACACATATATATATATATATATATATATATATATATATATATATATATATATATATATATAAAATATATATTTATACACACACACAGATTATATATTCCCCATTCTGAAGGAGTTATGGGCCTCCTTGAAACCGATTACATTTATAGATCTGCAATCACAGGACTACATACATCTCTGCTGACTTCACCCGTAAAAAACATAGTGAAAGTTTTTAAACATGAAAAGAACCAATCTACAATAACTTCCCTGCTTAGTTTAGCAGAAGCAAACTGATGTCAAGCAGGAATGGAAACCAAACCAGAAGCAGACAAAAATCAGGCAGCAACTGAAACCACCAAAAATCAAATGAAAGAATGAGAATACAAGAAACGTGGAGCAGGCATAAATACAGTTGTAAGAAGAGGAAACTCCGGGAATAACCTCATGTCGATCAGGATGTGATGCAGGAATGGTTAAAGGAGAGGTTAACATTAATACTAGCAGCCCAAGATAATGAACTACATACACACTGATTTACAACTTCCACTGAACAGGTGAGAGAAACAGGCAAATGCAGTCTTTGTAAAACAGAACTGGAAAGAGTCATAGATAATTTCATGAACTTTAAACCTACTTTGACTTAGGAACAGGGTCCATTTCCATCATGGTATCAGAAACCAAAAAACTGGCAAAATAAGACAAAAGCAACTGCAGTAACTCTGTCTTAAAAGAATTATGCTGAAGCACCAGACTCACCCATCTTCGCAACTGTGTTTCCCTAGCTATGTCGGGCCTTAGATAAAACCACTTCGGCCATCATACTTAAAATTCTTAGGTCAGAATGACATCAGGGGATAAAAGTTGGGTTCTTCTACATTTGGAAAACACAAGGACTGGCTGACCTCAGTATATGCTCTTCATACCCAGCTTTGAAAGCCCTTAGCCTAACTAATCTTTGGGGATATTCACATAATTCTATATTTAGACACTTGCAAAGTATTTAATCTGACAGCACTAGTGGCAGATGAGGAAAGGTCTTGATAGACTGGAAAATGACTTCAAGTAACTATGTCTGGGGATAAGTGAATATTCGCATCTCCTTAAAAACAGATATTTCGATGCTTCTGCCTTTGATGATGCTGTGAAGCAAATATGTTGGTAGATCTTTATTCTGTACACCTTCAAAATTCATCTCTGCCCTTTCTGCCTGCTTGGACCTCCTCTAACTTCACCATCACAACAGGGAGATAAATAGAATAAATGTGAAAAGTTAGCTGTACTTTTTGTAATGAATCGTTTCTTTACAAAATCACAAGACACACACATACACACACATACACACACAACAAAATAGTTAAAAGCATTGTCCTATTTATTCAGAACTGACCGTTGTTCTTCACTATGGTATTAAATAAAGTTATACATAAATTAGTTGTAGAAAACCAGTAAAAACTACCCAAGTAGAATTTAATAATTAAGATTATGAAAAATACATAATTTTGGAAAAACTGAGTAGATGTCAGAATTGCACCTATCACTATCTACTCAAATTTACTCTGGCACTCAAGGCTGACGTTGAGGACTGAGTTTAACTAGATGAAGTAGAACAATTTTCCCAATATATAGGTGTTTCACAACCAGTCAAGGCTCTACAGAATACTGGTGCAAGACTGTATGAGATTACTGAGGAGAAACGGACTACTACTGAAATTCCTGGGTGGGATAAAGTAAATAAAGTAGAAGATAACACAAATGTTATGATTTACTGTTTCAGGAATGCCAAGACACAAATGTAAATGGAATCCAGTGTTTAAGAGAAAAAGTAATCCAAAGAAACTAAGAGCAGGTTTTTCATTGATATATCTGCTCAAATAATCATTGCCAGTTTTTTGATTTTGTCTAACTTTATGTTAACCTGGCCACAGCTCAAAATCATACCTCTCCACCCTTTACATGGCAAACATCTGGACAGTTGTGAAGTATGCTCCAAATCCTTTCAACTCAAAACAAGTGACTTTAATGCATATTAATACCCATTTCAGATAAAAATGTAATAACCAGTTTGCTGCAATACTTTAAAATGTGGTTTTATTCAGGCTGGAAAGCTTATGTTTCTTCTCGATCCTCTACAGATAACTGAAGAATCAGTGACAATATCAACTTTCAGTAGTTAAACACATACACAGTGATTGACAATTATCACTTCAAAAATGTCTAACTGCATAGTTTCAATAAAGCATTTAATATGAGCACAGGGTACACAAAAGGCTTTTGTGTACTACCAAAATACATAATTTAAGAGCAATTAACTTTATTTCTTTAATAATTTCAGTGAAAACATACATTAACATTTACCAACTTACAAAACCTGGAACTTAAAGCTATGACTGCCATTGTACTGATTAAGTAAGATGAAGAAAATGATTAAAGCATAGTAATTTACATCTGATTAAAATTTGGCAAAGTAATGCACCTGTCCCTATCACCCCAAAATTTGTCATATTTTGCAGTCAGTGTAATTTAGTGAATTCCTGGCAAAAGTAGGACAGACAAGTCAGATAATTAAATGTTAAGTAATTTGTGAGATCACAGTAGATTTCAGCTGGCACTGGAGGAAGTAGTTCCCAAAAAATATGAAGTTGAGTGTTTCTCTGCAAACAGTTGTCGGTACTGCTGACATTTCTTTTTCTGAGGTCATTATCTTGCTAGCAATATTCTGGAACAGCTTTAAGTTCGTACATATAGCATACTCTGATAGCAAAGTATCATTATAGATTGGGAGGATAAAAAGATCACAGGATGTAAAAGACAATGGCATTTCTTAGTTAAAGACATATTAGGTATTCTTCAATGGGGGAGTTCCAATTTTTTTGTTTACATATATCTGAACTGCCCAATATTGTACAGGAACTGATCTTTTTTTTATGTACCATGTTGATCCTATCAAGTATTTTCATAGCCTGTGGAGTACTACATTAATTTACATTGGTACTGGATTTGCTTTTTGAGGTCTGTATACCTCAGGACGGTTTCTTTTACCTTGGCTCTATATTTGGGTTTCTAGTCAATTCTATCACTTTTCTAACTTAAAATATTGCTAATACCAACCATTTTTCTTAACACCATGCAATTCAAAAATATCTAAAGTAAAAATAAAAATGTTTGCCCAGTGCTACCACAATACAAATAGCCAGTGCATTGTTACAATATCCTTTAACAATATCATCTGTCTTAGCAACATAATCAGATGGAAACAACCTGACATTGTAAACATTTGTTTAATATTCTTGGTTCAAACATCTTCTGATATTGCTAAGTTCTGTTATTTATTTACTCTATCACTTGCTGACCAGTTTAGTCCAAAAAGGTTAGTTGCCTCTTTTCTGGGGGTCGTATTTATAGTACTATGGGAAATTTGACCAGGCTATCAGGAAACTTCAGCTACTCTTTTTGATAGATGCCTTGGATCTTTTACATCTGCCTGAATTACTACCAACTTGTACAGGTGGGATCATCTTTTTAATGTATCAGTGCAACAAACCCCCAATGCTGCTCTGTATATAAAAAATGACAGCTGCAAAACAATGAGCAAGCAAGACCTACTATAGTACAAGTATAATAGTCAGAAAACCAAGATCATCAATGTTTTAACATTATCGCTTAAATGTGGCCGACAAATGCTGAACCGCAGGACCTCTACCTTCATTCTTTGTACTCGTTTCTTTTCATCCACTGAAACCTGTATAATTAAACATGGAGTACATGAGGTAAAGCAGGGAATGTTGACAGACTCCAAAACTTATTCCCATTATTTACAATTGTTTTCAAGTTTTGTAAATGAATATGTCAAGGTACAGTATCTTTATTTATACTCAAGATATCCATAGAATGAGAAAAGTAATATAGCGGGATGTGGCCAAGAAGTTTGGACTGCAGGTTACAGACTGCCTATATGCAAAGAGGAAATCCTAAGTGAAAGGCTTGCTCTGGTAGAAATTTTACATGAATCTAGAACAGAAGCTGTTGTGAAAAAAGGGATAATTAGTAGGGCAATACTGCATGATGGCTATAAGACTCAATTACAGGAGGTTAGAAAAGATGGTCAAGAGACTAGAAAATCAATTTACAAGTGAACAATGGCAGGATATTCATCTACTTACATATAGCCCCCAAGTATGCAAAGTCTAGGTGGTTTACTATTTTTACTTAAGTTTTGCATAGTTAATTTTATACCCCAATCAGATTTCAAAGAATTCTTCCTCAGGTAGATAACAAATGTCCATAGTGTGATGTGGAAGAAAGAAAAAACTGGCAACAGTTTTTTTTTGGGGGGGGGGGGTGTAATAAGCTGGCAGATTTTACAAGTTACCTACAGAATATTCTGAGAAATATTGGGGGAGCAACTGGCTGTAACCAAGGCAAAACTTATTTTCAGCTGCTTAGACACAGCAAGGCCTTAAGTCTAATTCTATTAGATGCCAAAAGTGTGATTACTAGAAATTCAAAATCAAACTCTAAACAAACTGTATTTGAAGTATCGACTTCAAATGGGACCTTTAGAAAAGGGAAGGAACAAACTGCATAGAAATAAATGGAATTTGTTGGAACAACCCATGCAAAATAATGTTCAGAAGGAAGTGGAGTTTGGTTAAGAGAAGGGAGAAATTCAGCAATTTATGTAATGCTGGACTACATGAGAGATGTAAAGACAGAAAACTTCTAATGTACAATGTATGTAAATGAAAAACATTTTCTTTTCTATTAATGAATGTATGCCTGTGGCTTAAGTGATAATTTAATAAAGATGTTAAAGATAACTGTTTATAGACTGTAAAAAACAGTTGATCACAATATAAAAGTTGAAAGAAAATAATTAAATGTTTGTAATTCCAATATATTCACACAATAAAAAGGTCATCTAGGATATAGTTCCATTATCTACAGTGATAGGTAGTGATCTGCTAGCTTTCAGAAATATTACACATTTGGGACACGTTCTTTAAATGCTAAGGGTAACATGTCTTGTTCTAATTTGCTTAATGTCTCCACATCCAGCATTGGCAAATTGCTTGATAAGTTATCTTATCCATGTGATGCTAACCAAGGTGTGAAGTCCTTCTAAACATGCAAATTCTCCAATACTTAAGATTTACGCAATAGTCCTTCCAGCATGACATAACCTGAGCATGGAAAACATGCAAACATTAATGAGGAGTCCATTTTTCCCTCTGATGCATCTCCAGAAACATGCCAGTATGCTCTTACAGTTCATTTATGCTCTTCTCAATCCCCTGCTTCATGGTGTGTCTGTGTGCATGCATGTCTGTCCTGTGCTAGAAACTGGCTCTCTCTGCACATTTACTTCACATCTTTACTGATCAAAGCACTGTGCACTCAAAGTAGAAAAAGTAGGTAGGAGCCTTCCAGCCTCAATCCTTGCATTGTATAATCGAAGTTAGGAGCAGTGACTAATTTTGGAACAGAATATAGTTCCAGAGGCAGGAGGGATCTTATCAGTGCCATATTGTGGATGGGTAACAGCTGCTGGTGGAGGTTCTATCAAAGGTCCATGGAACCATATTTTCAGGAAACTCCTAACAGGCCTTCTGTCAAAAGCAAGACTATATTACATCTCATACTTCTACATCCCAAGCCCGCTTAGGAATACTTTGAATATAGAAGTGGAAGAAGCATCTTAGGTGCATCTAAGAACTGTAATTCACAATGACAACCCTGTTTCCTCATTAATTCTTTGAGTTAATAGCCTCTATAATGTGCAGGGGATTCACCACTGAAGCATGTCTTCTTACTCTACCCTTTTCATACATCGCCTTTTCTAGTATAGATTCAGCAGCAGTTATTTCATCTATTAAAACTAGTCTCTTCACATATCATTCAGTATTTTGGTCCTGTATGTTGCCCATAATTAGTACAGTGGAATCCAGGGCCTCAGACATTTACCCTACACAGATAGGCCAAAAGCCATGTCCCTCTACTCAGTCTCCTACAGACTCTAAAGATGACCTCTGTCTGGTATACAAAGCAATCTCAGACCCCGTCCTGATGGGACTGCTGCATATCCACAAGTCAAGCTCCACTCGAGTGACTTGACACACGTGACTTCAACCTGGTCTGTGACATCAATAGGACATGTTGGAGGGACAGATTTGTGTCCCAGAGGCTCCCCCCTTTTGTGTAATAGACTCCCTCTCCATGTACAGCAGAGTACCTCATTGAACCTTTTTAAACGCAACCTCGATAATTAAATGGGGAACAGAAAATACACCCCTGGGATTCTATCTGTGTCCCTGCTAGACAGTGGCACAGGGTGCTGACTTGTTGGAACATGGGCTAAATTCTTGGCTAGGCTTCTAAGGGCCTCAGGGCCAATAGCCTATTAACTTCCTATGATCCTATGAAATCTTAGAAAGTACATAATGTAAGGAAATTTATTAATGACAGCTGTACTGTTCACATTCTCTTCCAGCCATGTCTGTAAAAGTGATTACTTCAACTCTGACTTTTTCATAACTTTCTCCTAATAAGATAGTCAGTGTTTAGAATGACTCCCATTAGGTGATTTGTGCTTTTTCTGCATAAATTCTACCTTTGCCATATCATCCGAAACACTGGAGAAAGAGTAATAACAGAAATAATTCATCCTTTTCTACATTATCTGTATTTATGTGTTTATTTGCAGGTCCAGTATGATGTATGCATATAGCTTTTCTGACTTGCTCTAGATGAACATATGCTATAATTAAACTCAGACTACTGCAGCAAACAGTACTGTTGAGGACTGCACAATAAAGGCCTAGACGACATGGCAGTAGCCTTGCTTATCTGCACATGTATTAAAGCAAAGCAGTCAAAAATACAGAGAATACATCAAAAATGTTTTAATTATGTCATAGCTGTACACAGATGCCACTAAAGTGTTAATAGCATCAGTTTTCCATAAAAGGCATTACCAATGCAAGAAATGTTTGCCACGATTAAACAAAGCAGTAGAAACAGGACTTGCCCCAATGTTTGTGTGGATTTCGGTCAAGGATCATTATCTACTTGCCACTAGATAAAGTAGTAGCAACTCTAAAGAAAGCAAAGAAACAAAAATATATGCATGTAACATGGCATATGTTGGCTGTTCAGAATCAACTTTTCTGCCATGCAACTGATAAATGTATGTTTTCCCTCTTAAATGGATTGGCTTTGAATCATGGCCTACAGTTTTAGCAGTGATGCCAAAACTTGACTGGATTATGAGTGACAGGCACTTCAGCAAACTGACACGATGATTATTCTAGTGGTAGCTTATGAAATGATCATAGCTTACAGGCATCAAAGACATGGGAAATGTCATTTAGTTTGCATGTCAGTGATCTGGCATTGTAAAAGCTGCACAGCAGCAGGAACACTACTGAGGTATATTTATTTTATTCAGATTGTAGAGTGATTTCTTCTGCTGACATCATCTCAGGAAGATGTACAGGAACGTTACAGACATTTGCTATAGCAAACCAAATGAAGCAACATAAATACTGGCCAAAGAAAGGTAGTTTTCCAAAAATGTGTGTGTGTATGTATATATATATATATATATATATATATATATATATATATATATATATATATGTATATATAGATATATATATATATATATATGTATATATAGATATATATATATATATGTATATATAGATATATATAGATATATATATATATATATGTATATATATATATAGATATATATATATATATATATATATGTGTATATATATATATAGATATATATCTATATATATATATATATATATATATATATATATATATATATATATATATAAAAAGGTTGACTATCACATATTTGATTGTCATTTAGACGATCAAATATGTGTGAAAATCATTTTCTAGAAATGAGTTTGATCACCACAATGTCGAAGATGACATGAGTGAACAGCCGCTATTGTCAGCTTCAACATTGCAGTGCAGATCACACTATAGTGGGGATCGGGAAATGTACCCTTACCCTCACTGTAGTGCAATCTCAGAGTTTGTATATATACGCAAACATTTTTAGTTGTGGGCAGATGTGAGCATTTCAGCAAAGTTGATCTTCGACATTGCTGAAATGCTCCGTTTGATATTTCAGTTGCTCAGGGTTTTGATTTCTGACAATATTTGTTGGAAATCGTTGCGTTCATCTAATCACAAATATGATATATGTAAATTTTTAAATATTCCAGGAAATCAAGATATTTACTTTGTTTATTAAATGATACTAAAATGCGGTGGTGGTGCTGTGGTAGCATTGTTGCCTCACAGTACGACGTTGTACTGTTCGATTCTCAGCTTGAGCATCTTCTCTGTGGAGACATGCGTCAATGGACGTACCTTCATTGAAGGTTGTGTGTCAGGGCCGGCATCTTGGCACGTAAAAATCTGCTGCCAATAATTAGTGGACCGGAGTTCCGCTGTGGTGACCCCTAACCGGGAGAAAGCCGAAAGACACAACTAAAATGCACTGTATAATTATATTTTCACCACTGCTTTGAAAGTTGTGGAAATTGTCCTGATTTATTAATCTGTACTATAGATGAAACATACATACTTTTGAATAATTTATGCCTGAAGCCAATTTGTCTGTGTGTTCTGACTTGTAGACACACAGGGTCTTTAAAAAGCTACTTAAAAACTGTTGTTCAGAATGATTACAGCTAAGTGTTTCAGTCAATTGACCCCTTTTCACATTAACCTAGTATGTGTATGAAGCAGATGTTCACCATGCTACACTAACTTTCATGCCTTAAGTCAGACAGAAAGAAATTTGTTAAAGCACAAGTAACTTTTGAAAGGGCTTATATATATATATATATATATATATATATATATATATATATATACATATATATATATATGTGTGTGTGTGTGTGTGTGTGTGTGAATTTAAAACTTGTAGTCAGATCATGCATCTTTACATCTGTAGTGCGCATCTAAGTTAGTCATACTCAAGAGACATGCTACATAAAATCACAGATTGAAGTAATCAGAAGTAAATATTAAGCACTGAGACAAGTTTGTTTTCTTTTTTTTTTTTTGTCTTCTGTAGCAAAGGCAGAAGGGTTATGCTTTTTGAAAAAAAATCTGATTAATTTTTTTTTTTTTTTTAATTTTTAACAGAATGAAGGTTCAGCATTTTGACAAATAATTGCATGCAAAGCATTCTGTCCCATCAACTATACAATGTAGAAACATGCATCGGAGAGTACTACTGAAGTAAAACCTTTTATTTTCTGTAAAACATACTAAAACCAAGCCAAAGGTATAACATATTGAGTACATATGAGACAGTTTCGAAACAAAATCCATTTCAGAGAACAGATATGGTCAGTACTCCAAAGACATATATTAGCTATTGTGTTTAGTAGAAATGCTCATTTTTATTACATTATATTTGCTTTCGGGATGCTACTTCTATAGTACTATTATCAGTTTTCAAGATTTATGGTTACGGTGTCTGAACTATAGAAAGATACTCAAACACATACAGTTTGTGATGCATACATCCTCCTTCAGTAAATGGCATCCATCCATCAACGATGCAACAAACTGCAGTTCATTAGAACATTTCATGGTCACGTCAACTGAGCATGTTGGGAAGACTTAAATATGCATTGCCTGTAAACAGAATGTTTGACATGTGGTGCCATTCATTAGGTATCATCAGCTAGAGGTAACAGACTGATGACCTTTCATTTTGGTCTGTTAGTCACTGCAGCAACGATTAGCCCTAGAATTTGCCCTTTAAATCACAGGTCTGCATTAACAAGATGTAGTGATAAACCTTTATTTCACAATCATTCATGTTTTATGAATTTATAATACAAAATGTCCCAAAAATGTGATGCAAGGACAGCTGCACAGGGTTAATTTAGATTTCACAGAATATACACCGCAGTCAGTTAGTTATGTGAATGTAAAGCAGCAAGCAAAGCTGGACTTTGGAAAAGAGGTTGCATAAATACAGTGCCTCATAATAACCATATTCTTACAAAATCATTCCTAAATAAAATATCATTGTTATACTATTTTTTGCAATTGTGTGCCTCTAACTTTTTTATTGACTACCCTCCGTTAATTAGATTACCTTGATTCCATTTTCTTATTCGCCTTTCTCTTCCTCCACAATTTCTAGTATGCCAAAAGCAGCATTTATAGTATCCTGTACAGTGAAGATCTCTGCAAAGTATTTCTCCCCAAGAACTTTGTCACTATGGTAAATAACCTGTACTGTGGGAAATATTAAACCATTTTCCAATGAAAAACTTCATCACAAACCTCTTGGACTTTGCTCAACATTGTAAGACATTGTACTTTCTGTGTAGCTCTGATACAGTAAATTCAGATCTCTTTAATGTGGTGTCTGTGATCTGCATTCAGCTACCAGTCCTTGTATTAAAATGCTGGCTGGAGAGCAGATGGAATGGTCAAATAGCAGGATTTTTACTCTGCAGCACTTTGTGGATAATGGGGTAAACAGCATGCGGACAACTCAACTCCCGTGTGTGTTCTTTCTGCATGGGTATTTTACACTATGCATTTTGGGAATGCATTAAGGAAAACATACTTTATAGCATAAAATGTCTTATCTTGCTCCTCATCCTTTGCCTGTGTATAAGAAATTAATGAAAAGTTATGGCCAATCAGAGAATACCAGAGTAACATGAGGTCAGCATGTGAAGATAAAAAAGCAGCTGCATTGCATTGGGACTGCAGTGCTACGTAGTTCAAAAGAACTGAATGGATTTTAGACATTGTATAAATATTAATCACACTGTACTTGATTTCTTAAAAGCAAAGCAGTATAAGTTGTAGTGCACTAATAAAACAAGTCCAAACCAAAGTAATTTAGTGGCAAATATTTTGCATTGGCTTAAGTCACATTGCTTAAGCATGCAGAGGTTTTCACTGGTCACGCTAAGCTGTACATGTAGTTTAAATAAGTATTAATATTTACAAGTTTGATCATTGCAAACACATTAGGTTTTAGAAAACACGGAGCAGAACTCCTAAGAATTTTAATGCCAGTGTTTCTCATTTAAATACAACATTCATCACAATGACTTATGGCCATTAGCATTTGCATAGTAACTTCATGCATATATACATAAGCAAGTGATAAAGATGAATCATTTCCCTTTTGCTCATCAAAGTCTATTTTATATAAGTTGTCTCCCATCTATACAATACACATCTCAATACCAGTGCATTTGGTCAAGTTATGTTTTACAAGTAATCCACTCTACATGCTAACAGCTCTTATACTAAACCAGTACTTTTTGAAAGTGCAGTGAACTCTACAACCCTGTCTGCCAAAATGATACATGTTCTCAAACCTAAACAATTTCTAGACTTGCAAACAAAGAATACAAATGGCCATCATTTCAGCATCAAAACAGTTATAATCTATTGTTCCTTTTACACAGTATGCAGAAGAATCCTTGTGTATTTTTGATCATAAATACTCACTTTGTTTTTAAATCCATGTTACTGCTCCACATTCTAAGTTGCATTTTAATTAAGTCTGCAAATCTCTCCCTGTGCATTAGTTCATCACTGCAAACCATTTTATTTCTACCAATACCCTGAATCGTAGAACTCAGTACAATTAGTTTCTATCTAGTCAATGTGCACCTCCCCTGCCAAATTTCAAAACTTCAACCTTGCCAACATTTACTAAAAGTGCACTGCTATCTGGGTAAAGAGGTAAACAATATTATTCTGGAAACATACTTAATCATTTTCGATTTTAACTGCAGGAGTTAATTAACATCTGTAGTTCTATTGCTGTAGCTTATGATACTGGTACAGGAGGAGACAAAACTGGCTCTGAGGACAGCTTTATTTAGGTAACGCTCTATACAATATTTCCAATTTTATCTCTACAACCTGTGAGGTAACCAGTTTTCTATCCACCCCACATAATATCTAGTCATTTGTTTTAAAAAAACATCTGGCTTTTCAATACAGAGATTGACATTATTGCATGCCTTGTTTAACAATATCTGATATCCATATTACACTGCAATTATAATCCCATTCAAATTGCTGTGTCGCTATCAGATAATCAAATGACACGCCCTTCTCTGTCTTTGTACATAGAAATATTCATCCATATATATACATTTACTTTTAATCTGTGTCATGCAGCTTCACAGAACATTTTACCATTAACTAGTTGGACAGAAAGGTATACATTGGCTTATATTTTGTTAACCCCATTCTCCCCAATGGACAATGTCGATTTTATGAGGGAGTCCCAGGGAAAAAAGCTCCATAAGAATATTAGTCGTAGAATTTTATACAGTATATAAAATACAAAACATGAATAGTAACTGTATTGAAAGGCATAGATGAAAAACAATTGGTAAATGCATGAAACTGAGAGGTGTAACTAGGGCAAGAAATAACCTAATTGATATATAAGCAGAAGTGATTAAATCAAGTTATTCACTAAACGTATACAGCAAATAGAATGTAAAAATAGCAATCACCACTAATCACAAATCTTGTTAATTAGGGGTCAAAAATATCATTTAAAGATGATGTGCTTGTGCTTTATCACCCAGAGATAAGCCAAATTAATTACCAAAATGTTTACCTGCCGAAACACTATGTATAAATTCATGCATGCACTGTACTGTTTACACTGCAATAGTTATAATTGCTTTCTTATGACTTTATGATTGTGTTCATGTCTATAGTATGTATGTATTACAGCTGTAACTTTATTGACTATCGTCTTTACAGAAAACATTTGCATACTGTCTATGCCTGACTGCTCAGCTTGCTCATTTGGTTAATACATGTTAACTAACTAAATAATGTGGGAGTATAGTAGTACAATGACCTGTAAATAAGGAAATATGGAGATTGAAAGAAATAAAGGCACAAGACCTGTGGAATAATAAAAGGAACAGAGCAAATTAATCTGTGCATCAAGAATGAAGTACTCAACAAAATAAATAGTGCGTGGAGTATATGCATCCTCCATAAGGTATTAACATGACAAGATACAACTTAACTTTTTTATTCATGCTATCAGCAGACAATACAATACCTATTACACAACTAGGACTGTCACTGTGAGGTAGTGTGGTCTCAGAGGACTTTATAATAACTACAGGTGACCTACTGTTGTGGGTTGATAATGACCAATCATGAACAAGTTTAGACACTCTTCTTTGAACAAGCATTTGAAAGCCAATAACAGTTGATTAAAGGTCTCAGCTGTGGTACAGAAATGTTTTGGAATGTTGATATTGTTTAATGATGAGAGTTGAGACAAATGTTTACTTTGTAACTGATACCATTCCAAAGCTATGTATAAATGCTATAAAACTGCAACTGAAGTGTGCATAACCGTTTTGCTTTTGATGACCTTCAAATCTTGTATGCTGCTGTTTTTTTTTCTTTCTAAAGCACAATAAAGATTCCTGTGCTGCTTGTTTCTCATTATTTTATATCCTTCCTGGGCTGCATCCCTTCTAGATATCAGTTTTCCCACAGTGGCAGCAGTCCAGAGCAGAATCCAGAACAAGTGATCCAGCTCATTAAACTCTATTGATATTTTCATGCACTTCTCTTGGATGATCCTAGTGATGAATCTATGCATCTAGTACTGCCTGTTCATATTTACAGTAATATCTGCAACAGGATGATCCTAGTGATGAATCTATGCATCTAGTATCGCCTGTTCATATTTACAGTAATATCTGCAACAGGATGATCCTAGTGATGAATCTATGCATCTAGTATCGCCTGTTCATATTTACAGTAATATCTGCAACAGGATGATCCTAGTGATGAATCTATGCATCTAGTATCGCCTGTTCATATTTACAGTAATATCTGCAACAGGATGATCCTAGTGATGAACCTATGCATCTAGTATCGCCTGTTCATATTTACAGTAATATCTGCAACAGGATGATCCTAGTGAAGAATCTATGCATCTAGTATTGCCTGTTCATATTTACAGTAATATCTGCAACAGGATGATCTATCTGCAACAGGATGATCCTAGTGATGAATCTATACATCTAATATCGCCTGTTCATATTTTCAGTAATACCTGCAACAGGGGGATCCTAGTGAATCTATGCATCTAGTATTGCCTGTTCATATTTACAGTAATATCTGCAACAGGAGGATCCTAGTGATGAATCTATGCATCTAGTATTGCCTGTTCATATTTACAGTAATATCTGCAAAACCACATGCTACATTGCAAGCTAGTAAAGGAATTTTATCTTAAAACCTGTATGATAAGCAACACAAATGTATCAATACCACCTCTGCTTACTTCAGCTAAAGAGATATTAAATGTTCATATGCCATTTACACCGTCACAATATTCACATTTCTCTAAGTATCATGACATTAAAGCAACACAGAAAGCTTACTGTGGGTTGAACAAAATTCTGCTGACAGTATGTGTGCAGCTTGTGTAATTTCTGAAGTATTATTGCAGGTTATTTAAAAAACACTGCAAAAATTAATAGTTTATCGCGACTTTCAAAATCCAGTTTTATGACCTAAAATCTGAAAAATGGTACTATGAAGGTATGTTTGCGTGGAAGTAATTTTCTTTAGTTTGTTTGTGTGTCTTTCGGCTTTTCCCGGTTAGGGGTCACCACAGCGGAACTCCGGTCCGCTAATGATTGGTAGTGGATTTTTATGTACCGGGTTACCAGCCCTGATGCACAACCTTCAACAAAGGCACACCCCATTCATGTATGCCTCCACACAGAAGACACTCTAGCTGAGAATCGAACGGGACAACGTCTTGCTATGAGGCGACAACGCTACTGCAGCACCACCACCGCATTTTCTTTAGTAACATTTATATTTCCACATATATGAACATTTGCTGACCTGAGACGATAAAACTTGAATTTGTGAAAAGGCCCAGAATGTGGCCCTTGAAAGGTAGTACAGACATATTTCTAAATTCCTATTCAAGATAAAGTCACATAATTTCTAATGCACTCCCTCCAGTGGAGGTGTAGAACAGACCAGTTCTCAATTTATTTTTCTAGCAACAGTAACAGATTTCTGGATCATTTAACATTTTTGATCACAGTTAGAAATGGTTTTAAATGAAGGTCGGAATGCAATTACTCAGGAAATTAAGAGTTCCTCCTAGAAGGAACTGTTCAAGTATTTTCATTATGATCCAGTCAGATTTGTTCACTGTTCTATGTCTTGGTGTTGACACATGCAGATTCATTCTTAAAGGCTCTCTTTGTGTTACTCGTCACTGTAGAGCAGTTCTTCACTTTTGAAAGACTGACCTTTTGTCAGTCATTATGAATTCTAGTTTTACCATAAAGACATCCATTGCCTTTTAACGCTCCCACATGTCTACAATTTCTTATACATCAGAGACCTTTATTATGATGACTTCTCTCAAAAGTAGCTAGAAAGATAACAACCAGACACTGGAAACAACTGGTTTCTTCTTTTTATTGATTGGAATTTGGTTTGTTTCTCATTTTAATAATTGCAATAATTTTATTTTACTATTACATATTAATTGCATAGAAATACCACCATGTGCAGATATTTGAGTTGATTAACCTACATTTTTGCAGTCTACTACAATGATTTGCATGCTGTTAACACGCAACACTCTTACTCACTGCCACTTGCTAAAACAGGCAAGTTATTGACGGTCTCCAGCTCAGTTTTATGTAACTATTTAACCCTACCAGCACCAAATAGTGTTAAACTGTACAGCACTACCAGAGCCCAGTCTCTAACCGAAAACACTCTCACCCAGTTCCCAACCTGATACTTTGATCCCTAAACCTTAAAACTTCACTGAGCCCTCTCCCTAAACCTAAAATCCCTGATTGCTACTAAATCTAAACCTTCAATCTGTATTTTAATTTCCAGATTGCTCCTTAACCCTAAAAATCTCATGCCAATCTCTCCCTCCCTATAATGTGTTTGAATAAGTTGATGCAGCTTCTTACCTGAACTCATATCTGAGTTTGAGAGTGAAAGGCAGGGCAGCCTCTGAGTTGCAAGACATTAGAGTCCCTGGCTTAGGCAGTGCTTTTCAAGTGCTTAAGACTAGAGTGTTCACAGAACAGAATTTTTGGCGTAAGCTAGGCTTACTAGCTAATAATTAATTAATCTTATTTTTCTACTCTGTTTTTTGCATGCATTCTAGAGTCTATTGTAATATAGTAAAACTCTTTGATTAAATTTCACAGATTTAGTTATGTAAAACCTGTATTTCTGTTTAGTATCTCATACACATTTTTATTAAACTGCTTTGCATTGTAATCAATTTGGCATTATTCACTCTTTTACACTTTTTATATTTCGTTACAATTTTCATTTAGATTAATGTACATTACATTTGTTTGCAGTTGTAATATATATGGTTGAATTTCAAATAAAGTTAAAAATACTTAATATCATATTTTATAAATCTTTCATGAATAGAGGCTGACAAGCATATACTGAGCATTAGGTCAAAGATAAGATTGGGCTGAACTTCATTATACTGAGTTACATGGAAATGAAGGTAAAAACATCTGTCACTAGCAATGGTGAAGAAAACATACATGGCTGTGTATTATTTCTGCTAGTAACTCCCTTGCAGTATGTGGTATATCATAATTTGGTGCAAGAGTCCAACCAGGTGTCAAAAATACAGAGACCAACAAAAACTACAGAACGGGTAGTGTTAGGAGATGCAAACCTGTTATCCTTTGATCTTCCGCAATACCTAGCAACTCACGGGTAAAGCTCCCTTTTTAAATGGAATATCTGAACTGCAGGAAGAAAAATGTCATGTGAAGTGGAGATGTTGGATTCTACTAATACAAGTAAGTTGTAATTCATTTTATTTCAGAAGAAATGAAGTTTGGCAACAAACCAAGTTTTCCCGGGACATCTTCAGGTTAGAGAGGGCTGTTTGACAGGCAATGGGTGCGGAAGTGGAAGGCGTTTATATCCTTAGTATCTTGTATTGTATGTAAGTTTATATTATATGTTATATTCAGTTAAACTTGGGTTACTGTTGTCATTGTGAGGTCCTGTTTTGCAAATGCAGTTTCCCTTGTTAATTAAGTTCCATCTGCATTGGATTAAAAGTTAAGGAGTTCACAGGATATATCCTTGGCAAAGTAGAAGCATTTAATGTCCCACTATAATCAGGTACAATATAAAGCTGGAAAAATTAAAAAACAGACAATTAAATCGCCACAGCGGAACTCAGGTCCGCTAATGATTGGCAGTAGATTTTTATGTACCGAGTTGCCAGCCCTGACGTACAACCTTCAAAGAAGGTACGCCCAATCACGCATGTTTCCACACAGAAGACATTTTAGCTGTGAATCAAACAGGACAACGTCTTATGATAACTCTGGTGGTATGGAAAAAAAAAAAAAGTAAAATGACCATGTACATTAAAAGAATCAGATATAAAAGCAATTTACCTTGACTTTAGTAGTAACTTCTCTTTTAAAAGGAAGGGAGAAAACGGATATGTGTGGTGGTGCGGATGGATCTTGAATGGGTGTGTGCTGTCAATCTGCTTGGATGAATGATTTTGGCCTTGGGATGTTTGGGAGGGCAGGCATGGTTGACTATTTGTTTCGAGCTTGTACTTGCAGCGGCAGGGTGTTTTTCACGGGCTGTGGGGAACTGTAGGGTGTCATTTGCTTTCATGCAGGCCCGGCGTCATGTTGGATGTTGCCTGGCATTAGATTTGCCATGTTGATCAGTTTGTTCTAGTGGATCGATCACAGCGAGAATTTTTTGCCCTTGAATATTGGAAGTGGCTGTTGGGGGAAGGTGCATTGAAATGTTTCTGTATCTTCTCGGTGCTGGCTTTGGGAGTATGTAGTGCAAGGGTTTTGACAAAGGATCTTGTTTTGGTGATGCATGGTATGACTGTGCAAAGTATGGCAGTGTTTCCTGGGTTGGATGGTGTGGAGCAGTGCCATAAGTTCTGAGAGGTGATATCGGACTGGTGTAGTGATATAACTTCATAGTGCGGGGAATGGATTTTGAGAACACCATTGTATTGCATCTCAATGACGGCATGAAGACTGCCATGACATTGAGGCCGAGTGATATGGATATGCATGGAGCCAGCAGGTGAAAGGTAGGCCCCGTCTGGTAATGCAAGGCGCTTCCCTTGTTCTGACAGTATCGCAATTTGGTTTTGGGTAGGCTCTGTGATATATCTATTGGATATTGTATATAGGAATGTATGAAATACAAGCATTTAATGAAGATGTCTAATATGTTGCTTCATCCAGTTATCACACCACTGTAGTTTATTGTCGTGGGTGCTTTCACTGTAACAAATGTATTGTGTAGGATGTCCATTGTCAAAAACCAGGCATGTCCTATGCTTTATTGTTAAAGTGAACATTGTCGACTTTCCTACGAAATAGTGTGGTTTTTATGGTTGGATCAGTAATGCTAGACATGGGAGACTTCTCTGGTGGAATGCACATGAGACATAGTTAAATCAAGTATGTGTGAATATTTAATCAGATGATGTATTTCTGTCTAATCCATCATCATCTCTGGATTAGTTTACGGTTGTTGAGAACCGTCTCTGATTCACTAAGTGCTATATACATTCTATTACTAGAGGACTACAGGAAGAAGGTTGGAGTGAAGCGGTCTATGCAGTGGGCCACAGGTAACGGGTTTATATATCACCCTATTAACAATGGTGACTGGCGGGGTTACAGGGCAGTTAAGGTATATTTTTGTTAAAAAATAAATAAATAAATGCTTAGCAATTAGAAATGTGGTGATATGTCATCGTGAGTGACTGAGAAGCGTTAGCCCCTTGGATGTGGCAAAGAAGGTGAATTTACTGAGAGCAGTCGGGAGGGGGGGTTGTCCTTAAATGTGTTCATGTAGGTTAGATTATTCAATTAAATTTTGTTTCTCTTGCAGAAGCTGACAGCAGGGCGTGATTCTGCAGGTTTAGTCTGGCCCTAGGTATCATCATGCTATGCTCGGCAGTAGAAGCTACATCATGCAGTTTTTTTCTTTCTTCATAAAGTTCATATCACTGGATTGGTTACAGGTATAGAAAGTTTGCTGGCTGTGATGGACAGCTCATAGCAGGAGACTTGAGTCATGGGCTGTTTCCACGTTCTAGCCTTACTGGGGGGGGGGGGATTGATCAGTGAGCCGGGGGCAGCATGACATGAGTGGGTTTTAGGACAGTCATGGTGATGTCAGTGGGGGAACAATGGTTGGGGGAGAGTAGCTCAGGAGGGGAAGCAGAACGGTACTTCAATTATTAAATATTTTAGGGTGATGACTCAATCGATATGTTATTGGTTAACTCTCTCAGTTGCTAAAGGGGATACAGAGGGCTACATATAAACTTTCTGTGTGCGCAGAAGTGGACAAAAATAGAAGGGGGTTTTCAGCGTGTTTCATGGGTTATGAGTTGGACTGTCTGAGAGGGAGTTTAGTGGTTTGAGTTGTGTATGGTGAAGCTCGACAGTTGGGAGGTAGATGAAAGGGGCTAGGTTCTGATAGAATGCTGCTGTTTCATACGACTTGCATTTCATTTTTCTTTACAGATGGTGGGGCCATGACGGATCTTTCACCAGATGGAGTGTTTTGCAATGGCAGTCATAGACGGTTCAGCACAGACTGGTGGGCCTCGGGAAGTGGTGGGACGATGCTGCTGTTGGCGGTTCTGGTCATTAGCTTGGAAAGCAGTGAGGTTACAGGTAATGACATGATTTCAGGTGTTCATTCAGGCTTGTAAGTTTGCACGGTGTAAGATTATTGTGGCTTCGGGGATGATCAAGGCAAATTAGGGACATGTTACAGCATTGTTTAGCTAGCAGTATGGGAATTTTGGGCTAGAACCTAGGTGGGATGGATTTAACAGTTGAGGTTGGGTTGCTTTGGGATAGTCGGGTAACGAGGTTTCTGGTAAATTTAACAGATCCCCATGTTTTGCCTAATGGGTGGTATCTTTGGGGTTACAAATTTGTCTCTTGAGTAGATAGTGGTAATGTCACATGCCAGGTTAAAGTTTTACAAAGTAGCACAAGGATCATTCACTGGTGGCTTGGGTGAATTTTGTAAGTGGGGTTTCAGGAAGTATGGTAGGTAGGTGGTTGTGTTTGGGGTAAATTTAGAAACTGGTTGCATTGTTTACATGGGAACAAGAGGTTTAAAGGCAGCTTGATTGCAGGTTATGGCTGCTGTAGGTCAGGTTTTGATACCTTGCTAGGGATTTAGGTAACATAAGGGAAGACAGCCTTTGAGGGGAAAGGCCAGGGACAAGCAGTGGTTAAGGACAGTTAGTAGTTTGAATGTTCCAGCTAGGACAGTTGCCAGGAAGAAGCAAGCAGAGGGAATTGAGGGGTTCCAAGTGGGGTGACGTGGGGTCCTAATCCGGATTGTCATTTGGTAATGAGTGAATTTTGGGGTGTTTATGGCTAGGTAGATAGAGTACTTCATTGCTGGGCATAGGTGAGTTTTCAGGAACCAGGTCAAGGGGTGCTATTTTTCTGGCACTTAGTGTTAGTTCATTAAAGTTTTGCAATTAGACTATCCTCTACAGTAATTGGGTTACTGCAAATCCAGAACTGGGTAGTCTGGAGGGCTAAGGTGATAGGCTACAGTGACAGGGTCCTGGATGTGAGACTTGATACTAGTTGTTTTGACTGTGTCGATTTGAGTTCAAGAGGTTATAGTTTTGTTGTGGTTATAGGTAGTCAATCCATTCAGGTTGAACCACAATTTGAGCTTTGAAGGTAGCAGGCTGAAAAAGGTATGTTTTCTCTTGGTGTGGAGGTTCCGGTGGTACAGTGAGGTCACAGTAATCCTACTTTGCTTAGTTTGTTTCAGTGATGTTATGGCAAGGTGGGGTTTATGACGGGATTCTAAGGTGCCTTACAGATGATGGGTATACAGTATGATGTTTGGCTTGACCCTTCCCTTTAGGGGAAGTAGTGGGTTGAACAATTTTGGGTAGAAGGGAGGGGGAACAGGCTGGCTGGCGGAGAAGAGGGATAGGCTTGCCCTCTGCTATTCCCCCCTCTGGTGTCAGGATGTTCATAGTTTCATAGGTAGGTACTAGGCTATCAGCCCAGGGCCTATACAAGCCCAGCCAAAAAGGTACCCTGGCTTTTGCCACCCAAGAAAATTATTTTCCTGTGCCACTGTTGAGCAGAGCCACAGAGGGGATTCCCGGGGTGAAATTCTTATTTCCCATCCAATCATCAAGATTTTTCTTGAAGAGTGCTAATGAAGAGCTTTGTTTGATACAGATAGGTAATTTATTCCAGAGTATGGGAAGTCTCTGGGACAGGAATCTATCCCTCCGGCATGGTCTGTATTGTGGTGATAAGGTTTAGGTCCCTAGAGCGTGTAGCTCGGAGGGACTTGGATTTTTTTAAGTGGAGTATGTCCAACAGCTCTGGGTTTGACACAGCTTTGTATGTTAGGCAGAGATCACCTCTGAGTAGGCGATATACAATGGAGTAAAGCTGGGGTTACAAGGATCTGGCGAAAGGAAATAAGTAGTTGGAGGAAGCTTGCTGAATAGATAAGCAAGCTGAGGTAAGGATGCGGCTTATTTGTTGGAAGGTAATTCAATGAATGGTGTATGAAGTGAGATGGGATGCTGCTTCATAAGTAAAGTAAGCGAGCAGAGGTATGGACCCTGCTTGTTGGGCAGGGTGAGTAGGTATGCTGCCCTGATTAACTTTACAAGGATGGTGCTTCATAAGTAAAGTAAGCCACCAGGGGTATGGATGCTGCTTACTGGGGCAGGGCGAGTAGGTATGCTGCCCTGATTAACATTACAAGGATGTATGCTGTGTTTAGAATCAATTATGTTATGAATAGTTGTAATTAATGAATTTGGTGAATAAAGATATGTTGGTCATCAAATGTCATTTGATTTTATCTGTTTATTGAAGGGGACCGGGACAAATTTTATTTTATTTCAGAAGCATTTGGAGTTAATCTGTTTTACCATTTACCTGGCCATGGCAGCATTCTAATTTTGAATAGGGTCTAGTTGACCTATGACCCTGAAAATGGTAAAGTAGCTGGGGAAGAATGAAAGAACGAACACATTATGTAATATACTACATGACTGGGCAATTAAAGATTTACCAAGCTTACTAAATACACTATTTTACTTGGGTGGCACAGTGCTTGAACAGTTACCACTGCTATGTTGTCCAGTTTGATTCCAGCCTGAGATTACTTCTCTGCAGAGTATGTATTTCCTTCATATGTCCACTAGTTTTCACCAGGTGATCCTTTTTCTTCCTACATATCAAAGACGGGTCTATATTAGATCAGCAAACGCTTAAAGCGAATGCTGATTGATCAAACTTATGTAAGCGAAAGCTTAAAATATCGAAGCAACAGAAACCCAAATTTTTTCCTAGGGAAAGAATTCGGTTGTCCATTTTTTTATTTTATTTTTATTTTACATTTGTTGACCGGGCTAGTCTAGCTGGATACATATCCATTTTCAGTAGAGGCCCGGGGAGAAAAGCTCCACAAAAAAAAACATATAACAACAATACATTATGGTAAATATATATATATTTGTGAATAATAATTAAAATACAATCAGACCCCAAAAAAAGGACAGGCTAAAAGAAACTACAGTTGGCAAAGAGAAATACATAGCCAGTTATAGAGCATTAAACTTTAGCTAAGGCTAAAGAAACAAATTATCAGAAAGAATGACAGGTAAGTTAAGGTAGTTATAAAGAAATCTAGGAGAAACAGAAGAAGAGAAGAAGCAGTAGAGAGAAAAGAGTAAGGAGAAAAAGAAGTGGCAAAGGTGATGAGAGAGAAGAGCAAGGAGAAGGGGGTAAAGCATAAAGGCCAAACATGGGCAAGAGATTGACTAAGAAAAAGCTTAAAAAGCAAGCCAAAAATAGGCGGAGTGGAAAAAGAAGAGGTGAGCTAAAAAAGAGAAGGAGAAGAATGTCAGTCAGGAGTACTACAAGAACAGAGCCAGTGATTTTGGAAGTAAAGCTTGAGTTTTTCTTTGAAGAGAGGAAATGATGAAATCAGTGTTATATCACTAGGTAACAGATTCCATCTTCTACCAACCGTATTAGTGAATAAAGAGTTGCCGGCATAGTTGTTAGACTTTATTGATCTGGTCAGGAGTCTACAAGAAGAACGGAGGGAGTTAAGATTATTGTAAGGGATTAAAAGTTGAGAGAGTATAGGGGTGTTGTCAGGTTGGTACAGAATTTTGTGAGCAATGGTAAGTTGTGAGATGAGAAGATGGTATTGAAATTGAGCCAGCCTAGGAGTTTCAAGTTTAGACAGTGATGGGTTCTGTAAGGGTTACCAGTGGCAAAGTGGGCAATGTTATTATAACAAGCAGCTAGTTTGTTTAGGTTAGCTTTCTTGAGGTTTGTGTAAATTGGAGAGGCATAAAAGAGAGTAGATATAAGATGGGAGAGGGCAATTTTAGCTCTAGTAGGTGGGGTTAGAAACTGTTTGATACGGTATAAGGATCCTATTTTTTTGTTCACAGATTTGATGGTGTTGTTGATATGTTGATCAAAAGTGAGATTATTATCAATGGTTACTCCTAACAGTTTAGTAGTAGTGTCAGGAGAGATGACAGTGGCATTGTTTGAAGAGATAGTGAAGTGTAAAGGGGAGGTCCGAGAGGTACGGGTGAAGAGAAGAAGTTTAGTTTTCTTTGCATTAAGAAGGAGGTACCGTCTAGTAAACCATGTTTCTACAGTGTTAAAGATATTTTGAGTTAGTGAGATTAGTTCTATGGAAGAAGATGCTGAGCAAATAATGGTAGAGTCATCAGCGTATTGAATGCAAGTTGCTTGAGGGATTGCTGAGTGCAGATCATTTATGAAGAGGGAGAAGAGTAGTGGACCAAGAATAGAGCCCTGAGGGACACCAATGGAAATTGGCAATAATGAAGAGATGTGGTTATCCCAAAGAACAGCTTGTTGTCTGTTGCTCAGATATGAGCTGAACCATTTGATAGCTAAGTTATCAAATGAGAGGGATTCAAGGATATTAATTAGAGAAGAATGGTTGACCATGTCGAAAGCTTTAGAGAGATCAATAAATAGAGCCAAGAGAGAAGGTTATTGTTGCGGTTCCAGTTGATAGTATCCACAAAGGAGAGGAGGGCAGTGGTGGTGCTATGATGAGGTCTAAAGCCATGCTGGCAATTTGCTATTATGTTATGTAAAGAGAGATATTGTACAAGTTGCTGGTGAATGCATTTCTCCATAATTTTTCTAAGGGGAGAGGAGAGCAATAGGTCTAAAGTTAGAGAAGTCAAAAGAGTTACCACCTTTGTGTAGAGGGATAATATGAGAGATTTTCCAAATATCAGGAATGATTCCCTCTTGGATTGTCCTGTTTATTAGAATGGATATAGGGTAAGCAATTACTTTAGCTGCCTTTTGGAGATAAAGAGAAGGGATTTTGTCAGCAGAGGGGTACATGGTTTCAGTTTGTGAATTAGTCTGTAGATAAAAGAGGTGGAGATAGGTTGAAGAGAGAAGTTAAAAGTAGAGTCTACTAGGTTAGTTGGAGGATAGAAGTTGTTGGTGTTCAGTTGTCTAGCAAGAGATAGAATAGTTTCGGAAAAGAAAGAGTTAAAAGCATTAGCAGTTAGGTAAGGGGTGTCTGGGTCAGCATTAAGTGGGGAAGGGGTTTTGGTTGTTCCTGGGGAAAGGAGTCTATTTACAGATGACCAGAATTGTTTTGAATTATTAAAATGAGTATCTTGAAGTTCATAGTAGAATTTTCTCTTATCTGTAATAATTGCTTTTTTGGTCAAATTTCTGAGCTGGCGGAAGTGAAGTAAATCAGGGCTGTTTCTATGGCATCTCCATTTGGCCCAGATTTTATTTCTAGAGAGGATTAGTTTTTTAGTTTCGCTAGAGAGCCATGGGGCTGTCTTAGATTTCATTCTGATGGTACGCTCTGGAGCATGTTTGTCAAGAATGGATAAGAAGGTAGAATTAAAGAATATTACTGCATCTTCAAGAGGAAGAGATTTCAAGGTGTTCCAGTTACATGCATTCAGTTCAGCTTGAAATGATTCTATATTAAAGTGTTTAGTCTAGCGTATTTTTCTTAAGTTAGGGAGGTTTAAACAATCAGTCTTTTCTCTTGTAATATATGTTAAACAATGGTCACTGATATCATCAGGCAAAGTTCCTACATTATATGTAATGTTGAGTTTGTTTATGAGTATCCAGTCTAAGATACTCTCTTTTTTGCTGGACTTATTAAATCTTGTAGTAGAGCTAATGGATTGTGTAAAACCATTTAGGTTAATGTGAGAGGAGGGATCATCAGTATTAATAGAATTCCAGTCTATGTTAAGGTCACCTAATATTATAGTTACTTGGGGGTAAGTGTTAGAAACCCAACTGAGAAAGTCTTCTATGATAGGTATATTGTTACCCGGAGATATGTATACGCAGATGATATAAAGAGATTTTTGGGCATTTAATTGGACTTTAGTAATAATGGCTTCTACTTTTCTATCCAGGGTTGGACAGGCAGGGAGTGTAGAGATACTGAGTTGATTCTTAAACAGGATTGCTACTCCCACCACCTTTCAGTTTAGAACGGTCAAGTGTTACTATATTATAGCCTTGGGGTGTGATCTCTGTATCTCTTGTTACTGGTTTTAGCCAGGTTTCTGAGAGGCAGAGAATGTCAAAAGAGTGTGTATCAAGGATGGCATGAAGGTAAGGAACTTTGTTGTTTACACTACGAATGTTACGATGTCCAATCAGTAAGGTATTATTAGGGTTAGGTCCAGCTACTTGAGGGGAAGGAGATACTGGGCCAGAGTTAGGGTGGATGTCACCATCTTGTAAGGTAGGATTATCTGGTTTGGTTAAGTAGTTGCTCTTAACAAGGGTTAGAAGTTTCATTTTTTTATCTAGGGGTGAAGTGTAGTTAAGATGGGAGAGTCTATGGAACTTTGGAAGAAGGTAGTTAGGGGTGGAATTAACATTTAAGAAAGAGGTGAGAGAAGTGTAGGTAGTAGAAGTGTGTTTCAGTTTATAGTTAAACTGGGTATTAAGTGGGTTTTCAAAGAAGGTAAGAAGGTGAGCAGAGAATAGTAAGAAGGGGATTAAGACTAAGAGTATAAGCAGGGTAGGTAGGTGGGGAGGCATTTTTTAAAAGTGAGTAAGAGAAGTGGATTGAAGAGGAAAGTTACAATAAATAGGTAGGAAATAGTCAGAGTGGAACAAGGATATAGAAATGTAGAAGGAGGGTAAGGGACAGGTAGAATGAGTAGAGGGAAAGAAGACAAGAAATATCAGAAGAGGTGGAGTGATGCCTGTAAGAGGGTGGGAATGAACGTAGACTAGGAGTACATGAGAGAAGAAAAGGGGTGTGTGGAAGGGAGGGTTCACAGTTGAGTGGGATATTTCTGTTGCTTCGGTATTTTCAGTGCTGTGGTGGAAAGTTGCGGGTCGGGTTCAGGTAAGTGTGCGATTGTGTGGATGTGAGTGTTAGGGCGGGTTAGGTATGTGTGCGATTGTGTGGACGTGAAGGTTATGGCGGGTTAGGTGAGTTAGGGTTAGGGTTAAGGAGCGGGTGAGGTGAATGTGCGATAGTGGCTGACCTTAGGGTTAGGATTTGGGTTAACGTAAGTGGATAGTTAGTGGTGTGTGTATAGTTTAGTGTAGGGTTAGGTGTCAGATTTTAGGTGTATGTGCATGGATTGCTGTTTGGTGTGCTTGTGTTGTGTGCATGTGTTTTGGATCAGCGATTTTTTCCCTAGGAAAAAGAATCGCTTGCTCTGACAGTTCGAGATTGTAAGCTTTCGCTTACATAAGTTTGATCAATCAGAGTTCGATTTAAGCGTTCACGGATCTAATACCAGACCCTCAAAGACATACCACAGGTGAACTGGTGATCCTCTAAAGTAAACACATACATGTGCATACAGTGTATAAGTGTGCGTCTGCAACCTGTAATGGACTGTATCCTGTCCAAGACCGATTTCTACCATTTGCACCCACTGAATTTCAGGATAGGTTGCAACTGCACTCACCTTGATGTGAATAAAGTAGATATAAGTGAATGAAAAATGTGTCTAATCTCATGTATTACTGCATTCTTCTTGCAGAAATGTACTGGCATCTAAATGAAGCAAGTGACATTAGCTACCATTTCTTCCTCCCATACACATCTCTCAGCAGCTCCTAATATTTGTTAATATCCTTGAAATTTGCCTTGAAATTTTACTAATGTTGTAACAAACTGAAGGAGCTTAAAGGTTTTAAATAAAATAAGGTGTTCCAACAGCAGATTGTATACTCTTAAAAAAATGTGTATTCTAATTATATTAGCTTTATTAAATAAATGGCATCAATATTTATGAAGTAACACTGATCGAAGTAAATTACTAACACCAGACTCTTGCTTTGCCTTTGATTTCCAGATGTCCTTGGATCACGCATGCTTGGCTGCTGGCAAGGGCCGACATGGAAACCAAATTTAAGCTGATGGGTTCTCAGCCCCCCACCCCCACCCCACCACCATTATCTCTTCCTAATTTTATAGCAGGTCTCAGGATTATCCTGACTACTGATACAATGGCTTTTTAACAAGTAGAAAGCTTCAGTACTTTATGTAAGACTAGGATATATTAATACTTGTCATGTTCAAAATCTGTGCATTCAAAATAAAAACAAAAGTTGGGCAATCCCACTGTTTGTCATCTAGGTTGCATAGTATATAAAAATGGTATTAGAAAAATTGAAGTTACTGCACCTTTAGCAGCATTACGCTCTGGGAATATTAATGTCCATAACACCATAATCAGAAGACTTCTTCAGTACTTTATGATATCCTTCAATAAATACATAGCACCATACTGAATGCCTGAAATTAAGTAAAAGGTGTCTGAACTAGCAGCATCTTCCTTCTAACACACCCCAAAAATATATGGGAACTACAACACTAATGAGTAGTTAAGATTTTAGTATAAAAGTCTTGATGACACAGAACGGATGATGACATCACTGGAGTCAGGTGTACATGGGGATGAGGAAGCATTATCAGTATTTACAATATATCTATAAACAGTCAAGAGTTTCTTGCCCATGCCTTAAGTATTCACTGGTATACAAGAAACAGGAGAATAAAATCATGGACTCTCCTAAGGGACAACCATATCCTCTCTATTTGTGTAACCTACACTAGGTTAGAGAACAGAATATCAAAGTTATAGCACGTTCACTTATTCCACATGAGATGTAAAGAGATTCCAATAACAGCTTGGCCCTTACACTCAGACTTTCATAGGGATATATGCACTTAACAGCACATGATTGTATTATAAATGTGATGCATTTAAAGGCTTCCTACATGGCCTGTTCTTTATTAACAATGGAGATGGGTTTACTGTTTGTATTCATGCTGTGGGGAGACCAGCAATGATACCGGATAGTTTGGCTATAACCATTGAAAGTGAGACTCAATTTTATTTAACCAGTAAATCCTATTTGCAGAATTTCATGAGAGTCAAGGTACCATGTTGTAATAAAATAAACCTTTCCGCAAAGGACCCACTGTTAACATCATAAAACATTCCGTTTCAGACATTGTCCCTGTATTTCTTCTTTCACATGCAAAAAGATGGCCTGGGGCAATCCCATAGCTTGAACCAATAACAGTTTTATTTATTTATTTATTTTATTTAATTTATTTTTATTTATTTTTAAGACCTGGATCTCACCAAAATTGTCCCAGAAAGTGAGAAGGACATCTGCACTTTATATTACCCACGTCCTTACTACTAAATATATACACAATGAGATGAAGTCCACTTCAGCTTGTGCTCTAGAAAGCTGTACAGACACTTCTGCATCTCTCTGACCAGTTGTATTACTTTGCACACAGATTGATTTAAAAATATCTTCTACTTTCCTGGTTTAATTTTTATAAGATCTGTACTGTACAGGTTTGATGAAAAAAAAATATGTTCGTTCAAGTGACCTTTCTCAATTGCTCTGCAATAAAGTTGTATTTAAGTTTTCTCCTTTATTGTGAATTGTTTAGCAGTTTATGTTTGATGCTTAGGTCATTGCTAAAAAGTAGTTTGTAATCAACCCATGTAGTCTGTTAAAAAAAAGACAAACAAATATGACCTGTGCCAAACAACTAAGTGGACCAAAAAAGGGAAAAATAGCACACAAGTGGCTGTCCATCTCAAGTTTACAGATCATTCCAAAACATCTAACATGTTGCTCAAGTTAGCTAATCTCCATTTAAATGAAAACCATACCTCTCAGTACTTGTGCCATGCTCTGTCTCATAACAGAGATCCTGATAAGTGCATTTAGGTAATCCCCATGGTAGGTCTAGTTTCTATTGTTAGATAAAATGGCATTTCTATGGTAGGGAAACAGTTCCTTGGGGACACCTGTCATTGGCTTTGGCTCAGTCAATGCACAAATGCTCAGCATTATCTTTATTTAAAGTAAATATTTATGGAGCTATGCTGTAGAGATAAAATGGCTGAATTCTAGCAAATGAACAGAGTTCCATGGCTACTGACTGAAATTTGTGTATTTTATATCCTGTTGGAATGATGCCATCTAGTGGGGATGGAGCATTTGATGCAGTGGTTACAAATCAGTGGATCCATTTCCATCCCACCATATCTTTGGTTAATTATGCACTTCAGCATGAACCCTGCTTCATTATTAAACTTGGCTGCTGCAGGAAAACTGCAACTATTGTTACACTACATCAATGTGTTTTGCAGTGTTAAAAGACTTCCCTTCTGTTTTTAATCTCGTCAAGAACATATGCAAATGTTTTTTTTTTGTTTCAAGGACTTTGCACAGCAGACACACCCCTGGCTAGCCTTATTAACTGCTTCTTGATAGGAAGTTTGAGGATAAGGTATTATACAAAGAACAAAATGAATATTTTTTTCTTCTGAGTCATCCTCACCCATCCAGCTTTGTGTATTGCAACATTAAATTAGTATCAGTTACTTTAGCCATCACACAGAAAAGAACAGAAGCAATTGGCTGCATACCCCAGTCTTCTACTGAAAGATCGCCCTGTGCTCCCTGAAGGCAGTGTGCATCTTTTGTCCATACTGAATAATACATTAAATTAATGTTCTGTCATATGCCATGTGCCCTCTACTTACTGCAACACTTGGCAATAGGTATGATAATAGTCAAGGACATCCCACTATATCAGTCGCACTTAAAACCTGTTCATTTTCAGAGTTTTGACTGATGCAGTGTCAAATGGCTAGTATTTGTAATAAATAAATAAATAAATAAAAGCTAGGAGAAAAAAAATCATTTTACATTCCTGTATGATCGGGAGATGAATTCATAAAGTCTGCCTCCATGTGTTTATTGACTTATTGCACCTATTTTAACACAAGTTTCATTGTCCCACAGCTGATTAATCTGCCACAGAGAATGACTCATCCACCTCCAAAACTCTCAAGTCGAGGCAGAACATTTAAGCACCAGTTAAAACACACTCGCTCAGCATTCATTACCTGATCAGGATCAATAAATCATTTTGACTTTGAAAAACTTCCGCTGTCATGCTGATCTGCACAGTAGTAACTTTACAAATAGCTGTATCAACATATATTTCTCTGCTAAACTGCTGTTGCTTTCAAAGTAAATCCATATGCCACCGAGTTCTTTGCTATGTAAAGAACCTGAATCACCAGAACAGAAAAAAAAGAAAATCCATTCTTATACTGTATATGTGGTTTTTAATGGACTAAACCATTTCCCCTTATCTTCTTTTAGAAGAAAGTTATTCATAATATAATATTTTTGATTTCAAACATTTAACACAGTAATAATGCATATGCAACACCAGATCTGAATTATTCTGCAGCATGCACATATGTACAGTTAACATTCTTAAGCAATCTAGACTTTAAGATAAAGATAGCACATAATTTAACATTAAATATGGCACTGTCTAGTATCTTATACTTACTTGCACTTATGTAAAACAAATACAATCACCAAAGTATAGATTTATTTCATGGGAATACATGAGACCATTTGAACATACCAGAGCAAATGGGTTTAGATAAGCACACCTATTTAAACCTCATCACATTTTAAAAATGAGATTACAAAAACTAAAACATGTATTAGTTTCTTTACCTGACACTGAGTCATTACAGGAACAGTCAGGCAAGTGAAATTAATAGTAAAAATTGTATCTGTGGACTGCATTTATATCATGAAATCATCTCCTTGCAACTATAAAGAATCAGAAACACTAGAAACACTAACTGGGTTTACAACAGTGCTTGGGGGAGCCTTTAACAAATTCTTATAAATGATTTAAAACTAATGAGCAAAAAGGTACAAAATATATGACACACATAACTGATCATTTGATTCAGAATATAGGCACAAACTGGTGAATATCATTACTTCTAAAATATTCAGTGACTTAGTAAAAGTAATTATGCAACTTTGTAAGTAACTTCTTAAGTACTGATATCACTGAAGATAAATTACACAACCACCTTAGGAAGTATGTTGCACCGCATCAACTTGAAACTATACAAAAGTGCAATGCTTAAAGCTCACTACAAGCATGCAAAGCCATGTAACGTATACTGTCTGCTCATCTGTATGCTGTGAAACTTCAGACTGGCTCTACCGTTAGTCTCTATGGAAATCAAACTTCAAAAACATATTACTCTGTGGAACCAGATTTGTTTTAAAACTATTTAAATCAGAACACATTGAATGCTTTTCTGTTTAACTGTAAATAAACCAACACCAAACCCATAAGATCACTGGATAGGTTTATGGGGTACAGAAACCTCCAGTCACATAATTTCTAGATGTCTACTGAGTGACGCAAGATGAGGGATTGTAGACAGAGGAATGTTCAGTTTCTCACTGTTAGATCTACACAACCTTCAAGTGTATGATTATCCTTAGAATTTTAATTTAATTTTTATCATTTGTTAACCAAGCAAACCCTGTAGGCACGAGCCTCTTTTCAGGGGCGACTTGGAACTTTTCCCGGTTAAGTGATTTACTCACTCATATAGTACGAAAATTGAGACTGAGGGACTCAAATTTTAAGCACAACATTAAGGTATCAACTACATAGGAATTACTGGGTCAATGTCAGAAAACTAGTGAGACTGTAAACTCTTTCTGCATATGTAAAATACTGTGGCACTGTTGCTGACTGCAGAAAAAAATGGCTGTTTCTAGAACATTTCAAGGGAGGGCAGCATTGCTTCTGATACAAGAAACTGAGCACTTGGTTTTACTGCAAGTCTTTCCAAAACAGGCTGCTTAAGATATTAAACTGTCACCTCAATTCAGTATGATCTAAACCCAAATATTAGTGATTTTGATATCATACACTTTTAAAAGATCATTCATAAAGAATAATTATGTTATAATATTAATGAGAACAGATTTCTTTTCTTTTTATAAGAAATTACACCACATTTTGGGCTAGGCCTCAACACATCAACAGTGCAATCCCAATAGCTCCTATGGGCTACCTTCCTATGACGTTTTTTTTTTTTTTCCTGGAATGGGAGTCAGAGTTGACAATGGCATTATTCAATAATGAAAATGTCAGCTGATTAGCCCCAAATTACTTTTCTGTCCAGACCCCCCCACCCCCTGCGCACAAAAACATACCGTTTAGGATAAGACAACCATTTATTAACAACTAAATATAAAAGAAAAGAGGATGTCATACAGTATTAATATGATTAGATATGATTGTATTTTATATTTCATTTAAATGTACTGGTCATTATGTACTCAGCTTCTCAATATTTACTCAGCTATTTACAACAATTTGATTCATGTATTTATATATTTCATTAGTTTTTTATACATGCAATATTTATATTTATCATTTATATTGATATTTTAATGAACAGTTGTGATTCATTCTGATGAAGTCCACCTTAGTGTGGATTAAAGCGCTTAATGTGAATGAGTTTGTGCTGTTAATGGTTCATTAAAGAAGTATTTTAGTGTACTTCGTGCATTGGCTTTTTAGTGTTTATTGCACATCCGTTACCTAATTTTGGTTTCAGCTTTCTTTTTGTGAACAACTAAACATATGATTAATATCATAACTCCCCACTGTCATAAATTCTAGCATAACAAATTACTGTAGGCAGTGTTAACTGCTCACCTTCGACCACATATTGACATAAAGCAGCATTTACCAAACTACTCACTTGACCCCAAACACCCATTAGAAGCAGTCTAATAGCACTCATGTCTATGAGAAACAACTACTATATCAACCGAAAAAGAAGTAAATGAGAAGGGGGAACAGAAGAGGGGCTCATCACAGCCCCTCTTATCTGCCCACATAGTCCCCACTATATATAACAAACCCTAAATACTAAAGCCAACATAATACAGAGGGCAGGGAGAGTGGGCTCAGCAAGCCCATGCCAGAATCTGATTTCACAACTGAAATACTATATAAATCAACTCCTCCTCACTTCACCTCCTGCATACATCATTCCTCCCGTATAGTCCTTTAACCCTCATCTTTTCATCACCCACCCTATGGCCCTCCACATTGCCTAATTTCTCACAATTCACCCATTTTCCCCACCCTCTTACCCTTCTGTGGTACCTCTGGACAAATAAGTCTGTGCCAAAACTACACTTCAAGAATGCAGACCACAATGAATTACTTATAGCAGTACTGAACAATTAAGGAGCAGTAGGTTAGTGCAGAAACCTGCCACAACTGACTGTTGTATGGATGGCTACACTTCATTGCAGTCAGTCTTTATGAATGTGCTCCAAAAAAAGAGGAGGGGTGCGATTTATTTTCTATAGCTGCTGAAATATGTGGCTTGTGGAACTCAATTGGTCTAATATATAGTTTCAAGCATGCACAAAGTTAGTGTTAGCAACTGTAGACAGCATGCATATACAGAAAAGCAAAATTATACTGGAGGTAGCCAACCTATAGGCTGCAGTACGCAGCCTTATTGTTACAGGACAGAAGTACATGAGTCCAGGGGGGATTTTTTATTTATTTTTTGACAAATGAGCACCAAAATCAATAACCTCAAAACACTGGGCTATGAAACCGGCAAAGACAGCCAATGTTGCCAGAAGGGAAAGATGACAGCAACCCACTAACACTTTTTGTAAGCCTTGAAAGCATGGATAGATATAAAATTCCACACTGTACATGCAGGCTCAAATTAAGGAGAGTGTTTGCATAACATCAGTTGCAAAGATACATCATAATGAAGTTCCTAGACTTCCAACACAAGCAATGATCAACAACGAGGACTTGGAAAAAAAAAAGGACATCATTGCAAATTTTCTGAATGCACATGTTGATTTTTCTGGATTAATAGAAATAGCTTTTTGATCCGTAAATGCCTCTTCTACCTTGCACAGTGTGGTTACAACAGAAAGGAATGAAGTCTTAACTCTATTTTTCTGCAGATGGGCACTTCTTTTGGTGAGGGTTAAAATATCACTGTGGTATACTTGATTTGATTATTCTATATTTTTCATTTTACAAACCTATGGCCATAGAAGATGATCCAAAGTAATGTTTCAAGAAGTCTTTTCTTTCTCTTTATCATTACAAAAGGAAGAATGCACACAAACTATACCACAGGCAGAGCAGCATGTGTAGAAAGCTAGCAAGCAGGACATACAGGGGATAATGGTCATAATGAAATGGTTCTAGGATGCTATGAATGATATAAACCCCTTCCATGATTTTTAAGCTCCAGAAACACAAGAAGTGGGTACTGTACATTCCATTTGAAGAACTGTCCTATTAAATATTAAAAGAAAAAAAAAGAAGACGTGGCATTCCCAGTAGAGAGCACACAAGAGCCAGTTGTAGGAGTGCTTAGTCATGCTAGTAAATTTAATTAAAAAAAACACTCCGAACTCATCATTTTTACCCAACTGACTGCTGTTCTGAAGCCATGGAGTTAGCATACACCCCCATACATACACACATGGGGTCACAGGGAGAACTCCTCCTGAAACAGTTTCATTTTTTTTTCTACCATTTTACTACATCTTGGATTTCCCTTTAGCAACCCCGCTTAGCATGAGACCTGGTTACAATGCAGAAAATGCCTTATCATGCTCTACATTTTGTTTTACTATTTTATTTATTTTCACGTTACTGATAAGCTTCTAGTTGATAACAGCAGTGTGTTCCATATTCTCCCTTCCACCTTTATATTTTAGTGGATTCTCCATAAAGCTATACACCTAAAAGACCATATTGTAAAGGCATTATACTTCTCTCCCTCCCCTACTGCTTTCACTATTGAAATGAGGACATTGTCAATTTAGTGGTATTTATTTTCCCAGAAATCAGTAATCTTTTTACCAAAGTAGATGGGACTAGCGTAAACTATAATTTTCCAAACAAAAAAAATATGAGGCAAGAAAGAGTTCACTGGACATAATACACTGAAGTATTCAAGAGAGTGTAATCTACTGTTGTGGCATTAGTGTATAATTCAGGTTGTTAGACAGTGCTAAATGTAATCATTGAAGTATGCTACAAGTCTGACAAGAGAAACGTGCAGTGCAGAGGGTGCACTTTTGAGAATACTTTTTCACTGCTAAGGAGGTTATTTTTACATTGGGAGTGAAGTCTGAAGTGAGAGCTAAAGAGGACTGCAACCCCACAGACACACAAACACCCACACAAATGTATGTAACACCAATACAGCATTGTGTTAACTGCTCATCCAAGAACGATTCTTTTATTCTAGTTCAAGTTTCACATTTTTGGCCAAGCATACTATATCATGAAAACATTTGAATTCTGATCTCTCATCAAAGGTTAAATCAATCCCTTAGCATAGCCCTATGTGGAGTCAACATACAGGTAAACCCATGTGTCATTCACACTATCATTTCTTAAATGATGCTCCAGTAATCTTTCTGTCATGTCCCAACATTCTCTAATAGCACTGGTCTGCAGGTGACAAGTCCTCATTAAGATTCGTTTTAAAAAGGGCGTCTCTTGTAAATTTAATGTTAAAAATATTTTGCAGTACCTTTTTCAATCTCCCTTACATACACATATTCAGCCACATGTTCAATACAGAGAAAAACAAGCAACATTTTATGATATATTACAAGTAGATGCAACCACCATTAAACATTTTAGATGTAATATACAAGTAAAAAAAAAACATGCATTTAACCATATACATTTCTGGTATTTTTTTTTCCACAGTACAGATATAATTAATATACATTCATTGCCTTCACATAGCTGAAATTAAATGATTACTGTACATATAATTACATCACCACAGTTATTAGTTTTTAATGCGACAAACTAATCAAAACTGACAAGGTATATGAACTCCTTAAAATAACTTTTAAATTCAGTTACATTTCAAACAGTGTGCTGATTGCATTAGCTCAAAAAAAAAGTGGCATGCTACCCGCTGTGCTAAACTTATTGAATCCAATAGGAAAACTACATAATGCTTTTTAGGGTCTGCTTTATTATTTTATAATTGCAAAGCTCTGCAGGAATGAACGTTCTTTCTAATAAAGCAAAATAATTTGGAGTTACTTCAGTTGACATCTGTATGTCACCTCTTTATCTGTAATTTAGTAATAAATGAAGTAATTGACCCATACTGAAGATAAATACATATCTTGTGCACATTAAGATGTCAAGCAATTAGAGAATTATTATAATTTTTAACTTGATGGCATTTACCGTTTTGTGGCCTAACTCAGATAATACAAAAAACTAAATTCGGTAAAACAAGTTATTACTTTATTTAGAGAACATTATTTTATTGAAATACCCAGTGGTTTTACTATTGCAGGCAATAGGGCATGTAATTTCTCTGCTATGACTTAAATAACGATTTATGCAGAAAGACCAAACCAAACTAGTTGTATCTTGTACATCACAAAATGTTTTTTTTACATATACCAGACTCAGAAAGCAACACAGCATAAAAAATACACTATAGCACCATGAGTAAGTAAAAAAAAAAAAAAAAAACATGTAGAAAGAACAGAGAGAGCTGTTAGAAAAAAAATAACTCAGAATTACAGCTTGAATAACCATGTTCATTGGCTATGGAATACTCAGAAAATGTATATCAACGAAACAGAAATCGGTCTGTGCAACTGCATCCCCAAAGAAAGTTAGGGCTCATGAACAATAAACGATTTTTGACAATTCACTGTACAAGAAACTGACTACTCTGTGGGGCTGGAACAGGGCTGGAGAATGTAGCATGCTGGTCAATTAAGATTACAAGCTGTTGTAGTGATAAGAAAACAGCCCATTTTGAGAACAAAAAAGCTGACTTAGGTCAGCAGTCTCTACATGCCCATGTCACACTGCTACCTTAATTTCTTGTAGCTGTTGCTGGTATACTTTTCCCAGGTGAAATGCCAAATGTAGCTTCAAATTTTATGCTCTGGTAACTCAAAAAGTGTTTGAGTACAACTTGTTTAAACTGTAACTTGGAAGTATATTTATACGTAACTAATCAGGTAAGTTACAGTGGAAACACTGCACAATTTCAGTTAGAAGGCCACAAATGCAAATAATCTTCACTGCAACAGATTTGAGGAAAATGATTTAAGGAAACTATTCTCACATTAGGGGGCTATCTTAAAACCCCTTCATCAATGCTATAATGAGAGGTTAAGTCAGACCAAACAAGATACACAGAAAAAATAAGGATCTAAATCAACCTTTTCCCTGCTTTAGATTGTTATAGTTGATTGCTGAGATGTGCATTTTTATCAAAAATCTTTAATCATGAATCCTCAGTCCCTTGGTAGTAGTACGCAATTAGTCAGTTCAAATACTGCAGTTATATCAGGAAGTCTGCCATACATGGGCTGAATTTTCCCTGGTTGCAACTTATGGCGAGCATCATAGCTCTCAACCTCTTAGTGCAAAAATCTGGAGAAAGACAAAAGTAATGGGGGTGTGGGCAAATTTTAAATATTGCTCTTATGAAGTTGCTGAAATAAAAAGGTTTTGTGTCATCATGCATTTCCTGAAGGATAAGAACTCAAACTAAAATGCCAGTCATTATTTAGTGAATTCAAACCTCACTGATCCCCCCCCACCCCACAAAAGCAATCCAGAAAACCAAAAGTTTTATGAGGAACAGACCAAAAATATGAGGCAAAACACTGGACAGTTCAGAGGTATAGTCTGTATCAAATCGGCAAAATTAAGTGACAAAATCTTGTAACTGTCACAATCTAATTAAGAGAGATGTGTTTTATATTGGAATACATTTTATTCTTAACCTAGCTCCAGTATATATATAGAAAATACCATTTAATTTGATAAATGTGTATTTACTGTTGTGTTGCATGTGAACTGTAAAATGCTCCATGTAACATCCCTAGAGTATATGGAATATACAGGTACCGGATTTATCCTAATAAGGGTTTCAGGGGAGATACAAGTCTATTTTGAAGCTACTTCTTGGGGGGCAATGCCAACCCATTACAGAAAATACACATTGTTGTACTAGATTACACAATGTAGACGGAACGCAGAGCATCCACCAATGAAAACCCTCATGAATACAGTGAGAAAATGCAGTCTCCACACAGAAGGCATTGCCAGATGTGAAGAGAACAAGTGAAGCACATACTGTCAGGCTACAATATTAACTTCCTCACCACTGTTACGCACACATTTCTTTTCCTGTTAAATAATTTTAATCAATCGTGTTTTACATTCTGCTACATATGAGGGGATGTCTGGCAATAAAATGCTACAGCCTCAATGACCAAACTAGTACACCCTCCCATCCGCACTGGGGGGAAATATTTGAACTATTTGTGACCCTGCCTTGGTATATGATAATACAACTGCATTATTTTAGAAAATGTTTTACCTCTTTAAACAGTGTGTATAGAAACATTCCTCAAACTATTTTTCTGCACTGAAATACATTAAGCAGTCATGTGCAGACTCTATTTTGTCCCAGATAAAAAAAACAGCATGCAGAAGCGTATAAAATGTGCAGTTGCTAAAAAACTTAAAAAAAAAAAAAAAAAAAAAATGAAAATAAGTAAAAGCAAAAAATGAACTGGTAGATATCTAGCAAAAACAAAAAGCATGATAAAAGTGTGATGCATAAGAAAAAAAATGATTTGCAATTAAGCAACTGTGGAGAATTTGTGACAACAGAAATGTCTGAACAAGATGCATACACTACATCAGTAGTGCACCGACTGGCACCGATTGTTTTAGGAATGTTTACAAAATAAACAGTGTACAACAGAAATAACACATAACCTGAGAAATGGTTGGGAATCATGCAAGAAATGTTTGAAAATAAAAATCATAGTACGGTGCTCGTGACTATACAGTTACACAAGGAGTAGAATTACACCGGATCAAATGGTAGGAGCAGAGTTTGAAAGACGAGCTCATTTCATCAATGCAAAAAGTGCTTGCTTATTCTGGTCATCGTGACCAACAACTGGGTCAGAAAGTGTTTACACATTTGAAAATAAGGTGAGATGATCCCAGACAGTTGATAATCAATTACACCCCATTCATATGAGGGTGATCTAATGTATCAGAAGCTTTGAATGATGGAAAATTAAGAGTTAAAGTATTGAGCTGGTCGAAATGTACTCACTAATGGTTTGATTTTAAAGGATGAAGACATAACAGTTTCAGCTGTGTACCATATTCCACAATATGTATATAGATTTAGCAGTCTTATCAGAAACAGAAGTGCATAATGCAAAGAATGATCCCGTACTCCGAATGGTAGAAGTGAGGAAAAAAACCTGAACCAAGGTCAGTCTGAGTGTGATTAAAAAAAGGCAGAGCCTATTAAATTAGTAAATAGCATGGGTCTCATTGTAAAAGTACATAAAATATACATTTTTATTGACTGTCAAAATTTAAGTAAAGCTATAAAAATCACAGAACTACCCTATTTGAAAAAAATGAAGTGATGTTTGCCGTTCCTGAAACAAAGTATTGTTTTGTGAGTGATGCTAAGGGATTCTGGCAAGAAGTGTACTTTTAATTTTGTGATGGAGAAATACAGACTGCTATATCACAAGCATTTAAAATTTCCGAGTGCTGTTGCATGGGCCACAGATGGACTGAAATGCTCAGAAGAAGCAATCTGAAGTTAAAAAGGTGCAAAATTAAACTTATGAACTGAGATGTCATACCTTAATGTTGGAAAAGTATAGTTGTGTACACTTACCATAAATGTAGATGTTCGAGTGTATTCACTGTTGCAGTCATTACACATTTGGGTTATCTGCCTGCATGCAACCCTCAGCCGGCCTGAATATCAAAGTCTTGGGTCCTGCGTCAGATGCTGTCTCTTCTTCCATGACGTCAGGTAGTCAGAGGTATAAAGCATGCAGCCAACACCATTACATCAGTTTTTCTTGTCCCAGATGTCAGTTGCCCCCATAATGGGAAACCATTATAAACAAGGTTACATATCCAACAAAAAGCAAATACACCAGAAAGCTTAAATACACTAAACAAAAGAAAGGTATAGCCAAGAGAAGTCAGGGGGCTGGAGGGAGGGTAACCAGGACTGCAACAGTGAATACACTCAAACATCTACATTTATGGTAAGTGTACACAACTGTACTATGTTCTTCGGGTTTCACTGTTGCAGTCATTATATTTGGGTAGATTCCCAAAGCTAAGGAAGGGAGGAATAAGTTAGAGAGCATTAGGACCAGCTATTAAGCCCTGCAAGACTGCAGTGGCAAAACCAGCTTTGGATTTAGAAAAAATAGGCAAGTGGTAATGCTTGGTGAAAGTATGTACAGAGCTCCAGGTAGCAGCTTCTAGGTTGTCCCTGGCAGGGACACCTCAGAGAAAGGCTGTTGAAGTAGATGCAGCTCTGGTGGAATGTGATTTTATCCCCTGTGGGGTAGGTTTTCCATGGTACTTACAGCAGAAATTAATGCAATGGCCTATCCGCTTAGAAATGGTTTGTTTTGAAATGGCCTACCCCTCTGCCCCTGCAGCAAAGGCAACTAGCAGCTATTCAGTTTTCCTGAGAGGCTTAGTCCTGTCCAAATAAAGTTGTCTGTGCACGTCCAAAGAGTGCAGTATTCATTGTCCTTTGTTCTGTGGATTAGAAAAAGAAGGTTGGCAAATGAATGGACTGATAAAGGGCTACACTGGATACCACCTTGGGCATAAAAGGAAGGATTGGTCCTGAGGGACACCTTGTCTGCATGGAAGATGATGAAGGGCTCCACTGCCATGAGGGCCTGTAATTCAGACACTCTCCTAGCTGAAGTGATGGCTAGAAGGAAGGCTGTTTTCCAAGAAAGGAATTTCAACTCTGCAGTTGCAACTGGCTCAAAAGGAGGTAGAGTGAGCTTTTCCAATACAAAGTTAAGGTCCCAGGCTTGAGTAGGGGCTCTCCTGGGTGGTCTTAAATTTTTGGCCCCTCTGAGGAATTGCTTCAGCAGGGGGTGAGAGAAGACGGGTGGGCTCAGTATTATAATGTATTGAACTGGCTGAGGTATGAATTTTAAAAGGTGAGAAGGAAAGGCCCTTGTGGAGCATCTCTGTTAAGTATTGAAGAATATGCGGTAAGCTGGGCACTGTTGTGCCCATCCCTAGAGTCTGGTTCCAGGAACAGTATCTTTTCCACTTTTCAGCATAGGATTTTCTAGTACTAGACCTCCTTGCCTCCAGAATGACATCCAGCACTTGCTTACTGAGGGATGGTATTGGAGATCTCAGGTAATTAGCCGGGCTGCAAGGTTCAGGGTTTGAAGCAGGGGTGCAGAATCTGGCCCTCTTGCTGGGACAGCAGGGAAGGGGTCTGAGGCAGGTGTCATGGTTCCAGCAGTGACATACGGCACAAGAGGGGGTACCAGTGTTGGCGAGGCCAGTCTGGTACAATTAGTATTGTCCTTGATTTGTCCTGTTTGATCTATAGCAGAACTTGAGAGGAGAGGCAGAGGGGGAAATGCATAAACTGACAGGCTTTCCCAGGTGAAAGAAATGGCATCCACTTTCCAAGCTTGTCTGTGGGGAGTCCTTGTGCAGAATTTGTCCAATTGGTAGTTCTGAAGGGAGGCAAACAGGTCTATCTCTGGGCTCCCCCATTTGCTTCTCAAAATGTTGAATATCTTTGGTTCCAGTTTTCACTCATGTGGGTCGATGAGATTTCTGCTTATGTTGTCTGCCAGTGAATTTAGCTTGCCTGGCAGGAATTGAGCTTATAGGTGCTCAAGGCTGTATTCCACAGAGCCATGGCTAGTCTGCAGACAGGGTACGAGTGGGTTCCCCCCTGCTTGTTTATGTGCACTTGGTAGCTCAAGGCTGTATTCCACAGAGCCATGACTAGTCTGCAGAGAGGGTACGAGTGGGTTCCCCCCTGCTTGTTTATGTCCCACATAACAGTGGTGCTGTCTTTATCAATAATTGTCCTGGAAGAATGTGGTCCTTGAAGGCTGTCAGAGAATTCTGCACAGCTAACATTTCTTTTTGATTGATATGTAGGTGCATTTGAATCAGGTTCCATTTTCCCTGAATGCATTGCCCTGCCAAGTGAGTCCCCCATGCATAGTCTGATGCATCTGTTGTTAGGGTTTGGGCGGCAGGGGGAAGAGTGAATGGCAGTCCCTTTGTTGGCAGGGTACTATATGAGATTTCTTTTCATTTATGGTGTACCCTAGTGAGGTTAGCAGTTTCTTTACAAATGCCAGATGATTCAATAGCAAGTCCTGGCTTTCTGCCTGAATTAGACAATCATCCAGGTATGGGTATATTTTAATATTTCTTTGCCTGCAGAATGCAATGACTGGAGCTAGGCACTTTGTGAATACCCTGGGTGCAGTAGATAAGTGAAAAGGCAGTGCAGAGAACTGATAGTGCATGTAGCCTGCTCTGAAGCATAGGTATTTTCTGCACGATTCTCTTATTGGAATGTGCAGGTAAAGCTTCCTTTAAGTCCAACGTTGCCAAGCAGGCATTTTTGCCTAGCATGGGAGGCAGCTGATGAAGAGTTAGCATTTTGAATTTTGGGATTACCAAAAAGGTGTTTAGGATAGAGAGGTCCAGGATAGGACACCAAGAGTTGTATTTTCTGGGTACCAGGAAAAGTCTTGAGTAAAAACCTTGTCCCCTTTCCTCTGCTGAATAGCCCTGATACTTAGAAGAGAAAGAACCTGCGGTTGAGCCTCTGCCCACTGATTTGGGGGTAGGTCTGGGCAACTGTTTGGGGTTGGTAAGGTGTGGAAGTGGAATATGTATCCTTGGGAAACTATATTTAAAACCCATTTGTCCTGGGTAATGAATTCCCAGTTTTTTGCATGCAGGGCAATCTTTCCCCGTTAGGGAGCAGGCAGTTGAGCAGGGCTTGGAAGGTTTAAGGTTAAGTCATTGTGACAGTTTACCATAGGGGGTGTCTTACTACTTCCAGCTTTGGAAGTAGTAGTCCCCCCACTGCTTAGGCCTGTGAGTACCTTGAGACTGTAGTCTAGGTGGTCTGCTGTTCCTGGGTTTGGACTGAGAAGGCCTGGAGGAGACAGGAAAGGACCAATTCTTAGATGGCCAATGCGTACTAAATCTGGGAGGCTGTACTTGCAGGAAATCTTTAACATTTTGCATAGATTTAGCTTTTGCCTCCATCTTTTTAAGTAGTTCTTCTGCTTTGTTGCCAAACAGGTGGTCCTGGTTTAAGGGGGCATCCAGTAATTTAGCTTTAACATGATCAGGCAAATTTTGCTCCTTAAGCCAAGCATGCCTTCTAAGAAAAGACCCAGTGACAGCTGCCCTGCAAGCAAGATGCTTCTAAATTCAAAACCACATTGCAAAGTATGCTTACCAACTTGTTCAGCAGAATGCATTAAATCCTGTAATCCTTTAATTTCAGCATAGTCAGGAGTCAACATAATTTTCTGTTTAAGTAGTCCAATAATATGCTGCTGATACTTTAACATATGATACTGGCAGTTTAATCCACTAATGGCCAAAGTAGCAGAAGTGTATACCTTCTTACCCCATCTGTCCAGGGCCCTGGAATCTCTATCAGAGGGGGTAGGGTTTTTGGCAGTAGTAGCCTTAATGCCTTTAGGTCCCTGTGAAATTGTCTCTGGGTCCACAGTAGGATACTTAAAGAGGAACTTAAGAGTCGGGTACTCTGTAATACCGGTCAGGTTTCCTGGGAGCCGGAGGTAAAGTGTCTGGGACCAGGTTAGATTCCAGGAAGATATCTATAATGTCCAGTACAGGAGGGATAGCTAAAGGCCTGTGTTGATGTAGGAGTAAGAATTCCCTAAGCCTCTTTTTGGAGTCAGAGTAATCCTGGCTTTCCCAGCAGAAATGCTCCCTAACAGTGTGCAAAGTTTCACCAAAAGAAAAATCTTCTGGAGGGGAAGCAGAGGGTATGGAGTCCTCTGCATCAGAATCCTCATAGGTAGACAAGGGAAAATCCTGGTCATCAGAAGAAACAGTCCTGATCAGAAGAATCAGAAGGAAAATCAGTTCTAGGTCTCAGAGGGAGAAGGCTGGCTTCCCCTAATTAAAGTAATAAGGTCTTCAGCCATTCTTATAATTTGTTTTTTAGGCAAATTGACCTGACCATGCGGTTTGGACATTGGTTTTCTAGGTGTGGGTCGAGTTTTAGGCCTTGAAGAAGATGGCGTCTGTTTGAAATACAAGTCAGTAGGTCTGAATACACCCTCAGAAGCTGGTGCCTGCACAGCGGCTCTGGACCCATCCAAGGTACAGACATCTGCAGATTCCATAGTCGAAGAAGCATCTCACGGCATACCAGACTCCGAATGGGCCTCAGTACAGGCCTGCGAATCTGAAGTAGCGGGCATCAGGGGCTGCGAAAGCACCTCACTAAGTACCGGCAAACTGGTGACTAGCTTAACGGAAGCATCGTCGGCAGCTTTGGACCTATGCGGTCTGTCTCTGTCTTTATCTTTATGTTTTTTCGGAATGTCGGTAGTCGGATGGCTTACCAAAGTCATTTCTGGATAATTAAACAGAGTATCGAAATAGTATGATGCAAAAATGAACATACGACGAATACTTTGAGGATTGAATAAGGCACAAAACTGACAGCGAGGGACGTCATGGTCTGGGCCTAAGCAAGGAATGCAGTACAAATGAAAATCTTTATGAGGTATTTTTTTTCCACAGGTACAATTGTTAACTTTTACGGACATCAGTTTAGAGCAAGAAAAAGGATCCCCAGCGGGGTACTTAGCTTTTTTGAAGACTTCGGGTCTGAAACTCGAAAATGAAAATTTCAGTTGTCAGCCGATCAGCACTTACAAACTGCTTCTGCTTCGGGCACCACGCAGCAAGAAAGACTGATGTAATCACATCGGCTGCATGTTTTATACCCCGGACTACCTGATGTCATGGAAGAAGAGACAGCATCTGACGAAGGACCCAAGACTTTGATATTCAGGCCGGCTGAGGGCTACCTGCAGGCAGATAACCCAAATGTAATGACTGCAATAGTGAAACACAAAGAAAATCCTCAGAATCAGACACTGAAAAATCACAGTTCTGTGAATGTTGCTGTCACAGGAAAAACAGGCTCTTGTGAAATTTCTCGGTAAAGTGCCATATAGCTTCATAAGCACTTACTAGGCTACTGATCTGTGAGGATCTTAAGAAGCCTATCCTTACATTTCCATGATAAATTTTAGCACTTATACTTTGCACATGAATACCCCAGAGGCAGGCAGAAAAAGAAAATGTTAGGATATTTATCTGTTGCCCCTATACATGAGGAACATGAATAGGGACATACAGCAAGCCATTGCAAAGCATATGGAAGAAGTTGTTACGCAAAGCACTGCACACACACTGCAAAGAACATTGCAGCACCTGTAGAAGCACGACTTGGGTCTGAACACTAAGCCTGTAATAAATATGGACATAGCACATATACTGAGGTATTTATATTTACTACAGCAGTGAAAAAAATAGCTTGGCAATGTCTGGCAGTTTGCACAGATGGTTAAGGGCATTAGATGTTAATAAGCCACTTCTTGTAGTCCAGGGTTTAGCTCCATCAACCTCAACAAATGACTTAATCAGAGTATTCTCCCAGGTCTGCTCTGTAAAGGGACACTTTTGTCTTGTCTTGCTGTTTAACAAAGCGAACAGAAAGAAACAACACACATGCCTACATATGAAAAGAGGTTTAACATGTTGCAGCTGTGTAATAGGAATGTTCGGAAAATGCAAACACTTTAGAAAGGGGCATTGAGATGACACAAAAAGAAACATGCTGTGGTGATGTAAAGCCATTCTTTACATTTAAAGAAAAAAGTTGTATTCAGTGCTTGATGTTCATGACTTAAATTGTACCTGTGACCGGAAGGAATGGCAAAAATACAGGAATCACACTTAGGAACTGTGAAATATAAAGAAAGAACTTGAAACAAGCTAAAGTTGTCATGCATCAATACAAACTGAACAAACATTCCAGATCTATATAATGCACGATGCTTAACAAAAAAAAAAAAACACAAGTGTTTTGTTCTTTAGTCTCAGAATAGTCATGGAGTGAAAAAAGTTGTGCCTTATCAATGCAGATTGCATTTAATATCTGTACATTATTAAAAGTTGTGCCTTATCAATGCAGATTGCATTTAATATCTGTACATTATTAAAAGTTGTGCCTTATCAATGCAGATTGCATTTAATATCTGTACATTATTAAAGTCTTCTGAGGTCATGAAGTAGTTATGATGCAGGCTGCTTTGTTCCAGTCAGCTTGGTACTATTATAGGCCCAGGCTGGTGTGCACCCACTATTATTTTTGGTAGCAGCCTAATTAGTCGCCCATCATCCCCCCCATTCAGGTGGTCACTCACTGAGTGAATTCTCCTTTTATTTCATTCCCCTATTCCTTTCCTGGGAAACTCAAAACTTCAGGCTATGTGAGCGAGTGGTTTACAGTGCCGAATATGGCCATAGGCTCATTTGCTGCGGGGGCACAGTCTGCATGCAAATCAGTCGGAAGGGACCCGGTTGGACCGGTCATTACATCTGTCATACCACATGGTAAACAGGGTCCTTTGAGTAATTGGGCCATCATGCTGTTCAAAGTTATGATGTTTTACCAATATGATAAATTCTAATTTTGTTCATAAAGCATTGTTTGCATTAGTAAACTGTTCAGAAAATCTTTGAGGTAACTTTTGTGTTGGTAGGCAAAGCAGGGCAGGGGACAAACTGCAGTTCAACAAAATTTCAAATTTTAAGCTTATTGTTACTCCTTTAAGTCTTCTGCGGGGGGGGGGGCTGCATCTTATACCCCCCATGTCCCTGTTATACGCTAGGAACTGTGTATGTCAAAGTAGGAGGAATTTGCTGACATACCACGAAGTCCATAGTATACATATTAGGTTCATAGATTAGTACTAGGCTAACTGGTCTTGCGAGCCATTTTAAGCCTAGCCAATTATCCCTTGTGAGACTATTTATTTGCATGTATACTTCTGCTATTTCAAGGCTCACATTTACGTCTTTGGAAATTCAACAGATCCCAAGCCAGGCACAAAAAGCTGTGCTTTCAAGGCATGACATTTCAGATTTGATAATATCTTATAATGGGACATAATATTCAAGTCTGGAATTCACAAGATATTTATAGTAATGGGAGTTTCAACATGTGATCTCAAGTTCTGACTACCCCCAGTTTAATGGTCAAGAGGACTGTACATATTTTGAAAAATGAGGAATGGATACATGTTTAAGAAATTAGCACCATTGGTCCCTGGCAGAGTTCTCGTATGCACCAATGTACATCACATGGTCTGGTATCTTATGAGTTTTACCGGTCTAAAAGCAAATACTGATGAAGCTGTCCACATGCAATCTTCTCACCTGTTTGACTACCCTGACAACCAAAATAGAGGGGACACTGCAGCTTAGTGGCTTTCTTAACAGAAAATTTCTCCTAATGCACTCAGCTTACCCACTTACTTAACCTTTGCTAGCTCTGCATATCAAATATATTTTAATAAAGCAAAAAGTAAAAGACTCCAAGTCTTATGAAGTGATTTTCTAAACATGAACTTAACACTAAAGTCTATAGCTTTTATTTTAAATCATTATCAGAGCACTTCCTCTATTGCATTCAAAGAAAATACATTAAACAAAAGCATCAGCTTGTGATTATCTTGTTAAAAGACAATTTTTCATATTTTTTCTTTATTTCCAAGTAGATTTTCTTGAAAAAAAAAAAAAGCTAATTCTTGTTTTTTTTTTCTTCTAGCATGAAACAGTTCATATATGCAATTAGTCTGTGTTCAGCCCAGGTCTTAATAATGGCACTTACAACACAATTAAAGGAAATGCATTGTTCAATAAATATTCATTTAGCTTTATAGAACTTCTTCTGGCTTTTGGCCCATTTCCTCCTAGCCGTAAATCCTCATATATCCTTATATGCATGGAGTGTGCATTTTATATCCATAATATCCTCGTGCACATTGGGATGTTTGTTCCTCCAAGGACAAACAAACCTAGTCTATTATGACTTCTGTCTGAATTATCAGTTTTCCTTTACCCTCTGATGTCCACAGTACCCCATATAGATTGGGGAGGCAGACAGCAGCATAGTTTTCTCCTTATGATAGATACCTCTAACCAACCTCCATTTCTGAAAGGTACACTGCATTATGTGGTCTTAACATTTTCATGCATGTCCTTTCCTTCCTTGAACAAAAACTACTTTATATTTAAGCTATCAAATGAGGTTACTTTTCCAAGTTTATTAATTACTGTTCTTAAATAAGCCCACAGAAAGCAGAGCTAGAAGAGGATTATAGTGCAGAGAATGATGAAAAAGAGAAAAATATATCAATTTCTCATGGAGATCAGCATATCTGAAAGCAAAAATATATATATTTTGCATATGCATTGCTTGCCTTCATAGCACAGTTTGTTCAACTACAAATGCATTCAAACTTCTTCTTTCAGCATTTCCTGGTTAGGGGTTGCCACAGCAGATCACCTGTCTGCTCATGATTGCCAGTGGAGTTTTAGGGTGTTGAGTTGCCAGCCCAGCGCCCAACCTTCCTAGGGCCAATTTAGTGTGTCCAATCCATCTACAGCATGTCTTTCGGATGTGGGAGGAAACCGGAGCACCCGGAGGAAACCCATGCGACCACAGGGAGGACATGCAGACCGAACCGGAGAACCTCTTGCTGTGAGGCAGCAACGCTAACCGCTGCACCACTGCGGCCGCCCTACAATGCATTCAAACACACAGTCTAAACTCAATTCTTTAATAAATACTCTCTAAATCACCAAGACTGAGTCACTAATTACTGTTGCCACATCTTCCTCTCATTTATCTATAGCTGTGCAACACTGTGAATCTTGGAAAGCCAAATAAATGTGACAAATGTTATTCCTGAATCCTCAAGTCTAGACTTGGAAAAACATACTGTTACTGAACTACTATAAAATTTGGCCGTACTCACCATAACTAAGAAAATATTTAGGAAATTTTAGCTCCTCCAGGTGTTCATTTGATACATAAATATATAGATATTGATCACTTTTTTAAACAGTTCAGCATAAATGATTAATCTGTGTAGTAATTGCTTGAATTGTCAGGACTTGTAATGGCAGAATCTAGCAATGTGGAGACTCAGATGATCAAAAATTGTGTTGCCTTTTCTCTGAGGCAAAATGAGCTGAGAGCTGGTAGATATACATTCTGAGAACCCCCCCCCCCCACACACACACACACACATACACACATGGGGGTGCAATTCCCTCTTCTCCTCTATTTTTTATTTCATAATTTTGGAGTCCTGCATTTCAAGTCTTGACATTTCAATATGGAACCATTTCATTTGTATAATGCAAGCCATTCTGTCTGGTCTAACAAATACAGTCAAGGTTTTATAAGCAAACAGAAACTAGGGTGAGCACTTAAACAGCATTTGATTAGTATTTTAATGTGGGTGACACATATGAACACCTTCAAGTATGTTGTGCAAAGCACTTACCAGACGAAACACATGTACATTTTGCATAGCCACATTTGTCCTCACTTTCCAAGAAGGCAACACAAATGAGATCAGCTGGTCCTAGAGTACAGGGCTTTTGCCTTAGCTCACTGGTAATCATGGTTCATTGAACAGCTTGAGTACCAAGAGGGATATTTATGGAGAGATGGGATAAATGGTTTATTGTAAGCACTGCCATCTTGGGGAGGTTGGGAGGAATCTGTTTTGTAGTTCTTTAATCTAATGCGGGTTGTAAAGTTGGGTCTATATTAAAATAGCGAACTCTGATTTATCCATCCTTTAAGAGCGAAACCTGACAATCTTGAAGAGACAGAACAGTGATTTTTTTTTTTCTCAGGGACAAAAATTGCTTTTCCACAAAAAAAAAAAAAAAAAAAAAAAAAAAAGTTTAAAACACAAAATAAAGTGAGGAGCTTCGCCCCCCCCCCGATGTGGATGGCTGTGCCCCCCCCCCCGCCCCTCTACTTAAAGATACCAACTCCAAGACAGCACCAGAGTGGAGGAAATGGCAAAGTCCCAAAAATGGCCCAGCAATTTTTTTCCCAGGGAAAATAATCTCTGCTCCGTGTCTTCAGGATTGTCAGGTTTCACTCTTAAAGGGTCGATAAATCAGCGTTCGCTGATTTAATATAGACCCGTAAAGTTCACTGCTTACATACATGTGGGTACCACTTAGGTACATAAATAAAAGCAAGTATGTACTAGCTGTCAGGCATCACTGTATGCCCTGTATGAACTTGAGGACAACAATAGTGTAAAAACAAGTACACCCCATCACCAGTTACAATGAACAAGACGCTCTTGCCATTATCGCTCCTTCGTATTTGGAGTTTAAATTACCTCAATACAACCTTTGCAAGTGACCACGTGGTCTGTTAGTGGTATTCATCATGTAGCACATAACTACTACATGGTCAAAAGTAAGAGGTAGGTCAAAATGTTTGCTTAGATATCTTTATACCCCAAGTACACTCCAGAGAATTTTCCCTTGGGTAGACAGTAAATGCTGGAGGTGTGAAGGGGAAGAAAAAGGTAACTGGGAACATATATTCTGGGAGGATTCTCTGTAGAATGAGCTGTCAGAAATGCTAGGTTGGCAGATTGGTCTGACGAGGGAGATGATTTTTCTGAGCTGTGATACAGAATCAGAATTGCCTAGACATGGTAAGGCTTTACAGTGTTTAATAATGGTGGCTGCCAAAAAAACAATTACTAGAAAATGGAAATCATCTAAACTAACTATACTGGAAGTAGTGAATATAGTACCAGAGATAAAACAACTGGAATTGAGATCTTTAGAAAAAGGTAGGAGCAAACTACATAAGAAAAAAAATGGGAATTGTGGGAATACATACAAGGGAGGAATTAGGCCTAAAAGACAGCAGGACTTAAATGAGCTATTTAATGCTTGAGTGAGAAAGATTGGGTAGGTCATAAGTGATTTATAATGTTTGCAACTGGGAGTCTGAGTGTGGTTTGTGATGTAAAATGCTTGCAACTAGGATTGTGTTGGTGTGGTTTGTTTTCATTTATATGAATGTATGATTGACTATGTAGTAAGTGATAGTTTAATGAAGATGTTCCTTGTTTAAAAAAAGCAGGAATTGAATAATTTATGTATGTTGCATAGTTATACGATATATAGCAATATATGTGAAGTATAATGTTTGTTATTTTAATATAGTTTGATTACTTCTACATGAATGTACATTTGCCTATGTCAAAAGTGATAAGTCAATACAGGTGCCTGGAAAAAAAAAGAGAGAGAGATAGGTCTGCGATGAGATAGAAAAGAATAAATTTATACCAACATAATTGGTAGAATGTTGATCTGGTATGCTGTTTAAATATTGCTTGGTGGTTTAAGTATGAAAAATACCAAACTGAGTGAGTAGATGAGGAATTTTCACAAATTTTATGCAAGTCTATAGTCAAACAAAACTGATATTAAGCTGTAGAACATAATAAGCTAGCCATAAATAAATGTGACACATCTGGATGGTTTATTCAAGTCTCACTATTTCCCAGTTACCAAATATTTTGCATTAGGATAGACCCTTAAAGTTCTTAGCTAAATACTTAGAAATGAAAATCTAGAATTGTCAGACATTAATATTTGGTGAGAAAATATAAGGATAAAACAGACATTGCTTTCAGGAGTTCGAGACCAAATAATTAAAGTTGCATTCCTCCGTGTTGAGACGTGATGGATGTAAACATATGCACTCCCAAAGAAATTTGAGTTGCATTTCTTTTTTAAATAATGGCAGTTGCTTGAAGCACCGTTACCCTTTAATTATAACAAAGTACAAACAATCCAGAAAAAAGGTGATATGAATTTAAACATCTGTGTCCAGTATAATAGATTACAAGCGGCATTATTATCCTAAGTGCCAGACTGTTTGTTTATACCAGCAAAATGGTCACCGTTGTAAATCTCATTCCCTTCATTTCAGTTGTTATGAGTGTGTACTTTTAACTCCCAGTGGGTGCAGCCTGAGCCTTTAAAAAAATGAAGTTATCACCTTACAGTTCTAACAAATACTCATTGACAAGGTCAAATGTTGGTACAATTGTGTTTGTCATCATGTATGCTTCAAGATAAAATATTCTGATACCTTGTATGTAGCATGGTTTTGGAATTATTAATGCAAATATAAGCAAGCAATATTTGACAACTAGAGGCATCAGTAGGAGGTAACAGCACAGATGTCTGGAGGCGCACTTGGCTGTAATGAGATATGCTACAATGAACATTCTTGGTGAAAACTACTTGCATATCTTTTCACATAATTTTGTATCTGCGGACAGAAGGCTGACAGCAAATCATTAAACAGTGGAAAGGCATAATAATTGAACTATGGTGTACTCCTACAATGTCTGGTTGCTTACTAAACTTTTTGTGTTACTGGTTACGACTAGGAGAGAGGCAGGCATAAAAAAACTATTCTGTATTATTTTACATAATACAACTGGTTTTGAGACTATGCAGCTGAATGCTCACAGATGGAGAAGACACCATCTTGAAAGTGGCCTCTACATAGGAAAGGATGTAAATATGTTCAGAGAGTGCTGTGTACCTACTTGTTTTATGTATACACTGTCATTCAACAATATGAAAAACTTTATTACCATCGTTATAAAGCAGAACAATGGGTTGCAGGTTTTATTCATAGGCTAGATATTTTAACTTATTCATTAGTTAGATGAACTGATTCAAAATAAACTAAATTCAACCATGATGTCAACATTATGCTACAACTATAAGTGGTTCAATAATTTCATAAACAGGGGTACAGAACTGGAATAAAGTACATTCAGCTTGTGCTTTCACCCATAGTATATCTAGATATACAAAAGAATATCAATTTACATTTCTCAAAAACATGAAATTACTTTTTCATGAGACAAAAACCTGTAAATTCTTCCTGGGATTTTTAAATGCAATTTCCAGCCCATACTGTGATTTCATTTTAATTTTGTACTGTATACACACAGATTAGAAAGTTAATAGGTTCATAAGAAAGTACCAGGCTAGCTGCCCTTTTGGACCACTTCCATCCTAGCCAATTTCCCATTCCAAGGCAAACTTCCCCATTATATTCAGAGTGTGCCCGTGTCTGGGTGGTCAATTGTGACTGCAAGACCTGGATTGCTTATAAAGCCATCTAGATCTACAAAGTTGATAAGTGCATTTTTTTTGCACTTGCTCAAACTGTTTCAATGATATTTAATAGTTGTGTGCTGCATTTATTTGGTCAAATTTATCACTGTTTTTCAGCCTGCAGTTGTTAAAGAAACTACATCTGTTTGTTATTGTACTGCTCTTAGGATGTTTTCAACAGTAGTCGGATATTTCCTAACCTCCTCTGTTACTGCAAAAGCTATTTTCAGGTTTGTCAGCACACACACTTCACCTCTGCAAATCTCACCTCTCACAGAAAACATGGTCACTACACAAACTAAAATATGTGGACGTACTCACTAAAAGCCTACCAAAGCAACAAAGATATCCCAAATGCACACCACCCACACTCACCACTAAGCAAAAAGAAACCACTACACATATCAACCCACAAACATGTATCTCAACAAATAAGCCCCAAGGCAAAGCACATCAAATTTCTTGGTCGTAGGCAACTCCACAGACAGAGACACACAGATGTCCCTCTCACCAAACTGGACAAAGGGAAAGTCATGGTTAGCTGCCTATCCGGTGCCAGGATCCAATAAATCATGCTTGCACTCAAGTCACTCAACAAGTGCTGATAATCATCGTGTTACACTGCTGCAGTCATCACTCTTGGGTTATCCTGCCATCAGGTGGTCCCGCAGTCAGCCCGAGTTCCAAATCTTGGTCCGGCGTTGGTTGCTGTTGCTTCTTCCCTTATGTCAGTGCACCAGGGGTATAATAAGATGCATCCAATGCCATTTTCTTCAGTCTTCTTCAGTGCCCGAAGCAGAAGCAGTTCGCAAGTGCCAGTCAGCAGACTTCTGAGATTTTCAAATCGAATTTCAGACCGAAATCTTCATAAAGCTAAGTACACTGTTGGGGAACCTTTTCTTGCCTCAGTCGGATGTCAGAAAAAGTTAACAATTGCATTTCTTGTGGGAAGCAAATACCTCATAAGGACTTTCATTCTTATTGTATTCCTTGCCTAGGCCCAGACTACAACGTCAGAGGTTGTCAGTTTTGTGCTAGGTTTAATAAACGAACTATTAAACGTTGGTTTGATTTTGCCCGACATTATTTTGGTAGGAAATTTAATTATACCATGCCGTTGGAGCAACCGATGACCGGAATGCATAAAAAATGCAAAGATAAGGACAGGCAGCCGAAATCCAAACCGGATTCCGAGGCCTCTGCTAGGCCAGTCGCCGGTTCTCCGGTTTTCAGTGAGGTGCCTACACAGACCCTGACGACCGCTGATTTAGAACTCCAGGCGACATCCGATTCACGAGCGGAGATTACTAGGCCTCCACAACCTTTACCTTTAAGCCCTTCTGACTCCATACCTGAAGGAGATTCCGGTGCAGTTGAAACACCTTCAGTTGCTGAAGGTGTCTTCAGACTGACTACACTCACTATTAAATCCTTTGCAAAACTGAAAACTCCTTTAAAAACAAAGAAGACTGTACAGCAGTCTCCAGTACAAGACCCCATGCCTAGGAAACAGATGCTTAAGATGGCTGAAGACTTAATTACCCTAATCAGGGGTTCGCATCCCCCTCCTGATAAAAGGCCAAGACAGGAGGAGGACTACACTTCCTCTGACCAGGTATTCCTTTTCCCCTTATGAAGATTCTGATGCTGAAGAGTCTATCCCTTCTGCATCTCCCCCAGAAGACTACTCTTTTGGGGAAACCTTACATACTATGAGGGAACATTTCCAATGGGAAGGCCAGGATTACTCTGATTCTAAGAAAAGGCTCAGAGAGTTCCTTTTACTACCCCAGCACAGACCACTTGCAATTCCACCTGTGTTAGACATTGTGGATGATGTTTATTCAGAATCTAGCCTTAACCCAGATTCACTACCTCCTACACCAGCCAAACCAGACAGATACTACAGAGTCCCTGACTCACACAGATTCCTGTATAAAAGCCCTGTTGCTGACCCAGAAACCATTTCCCAGGGTCCCAAAGGGGTTAAAGCCTCTACTGCTAAAAATCCTGTGCCCTCTGAAAGGGATTCTAGAGCACTAGACAGATGGGGAAAGAAAGTATATACCTCAGCTACTCTAGCGATGAGGGCCTTAAATTGTCAGTTTCACATGCTGAAATATCAACAATATCTGATGTCTCAATTAAAACAAAAAATGCTTGCACACACAGACCAGCCAGATCACAAGGAAATGCAAGATTTGTTGCATTCAGCTGAACAAGTGGGAAAACATACTTTGCAATGTGGATTTGATTCATTGGAAGCTTCTTGTAGAGCAGCAGTGACAGGGTCTGTCATATGTAGGCATGCTTGGTTAAAAGAACAAACTTTACCTGATCATGTTAAAGCAAAATTATTGGATGCACTCTTACAGCAGGATGTTTTATTTGGTGTAAAAGCAGAAGTTGTTTTAAAGAAAATGGAGGATAAGGCAATATCTATGCAGACGGTCAAGGATTTTGTACAGGTTCAACCTCCTCATTTCAGCAGAAATTGGCCAACCAAAAACTGGTCCTTTCCAGCTTCTGCCAGACACAGATGCCCAAGAGGCAGAGGCCAGCCACAAGGCTCTTACCAACCTCAACAATGGAGTGCCACAACCCAAAAAGGAGGAGAAGACAGGTCTCAAACTACCAGAAGACAAACACAATGACTTACCAGCCACAAGACTCTTACCAGCCTTGACAATGGAGTGCCACAACCCAAAAAGGAGGAGAAGACAGATCTCAAACTACCAGAAGACAAACACAATGACTTACCCCTCAGACTACCAAGCAAAAACCCTCTTGTCAGCTCCCTTGGGGGGAAAACTAGCACTTTTTGCAGACAATTGGCACATCATCACAAAAGACAAATGGGTCCTAAATATTGTATCTCAAGGATACAGATTCCACTTTCACATTTTGACAAGGAAAAAAGGAATGCCAAACCTGCCACCAAATCAATGGGCAGAGGCTCAAAAGCAAATTTCAGCTCTCATGGACATGAGAGCCATTCAACAGGTTCCTACACAGGAGCAAGGACAAGGATTTTACTCAAGACTGTTTCTAGTTCCCCAAAAGGACAAAGCCTGGAGACCCATTCTGGACCTCACAATTCTAAACACATACCTGAAAGTACCCAAATTCAAGATGCTAACACTACAGCAACTTCTTCCCATGCTGGGCAAGAAGGCTTGGCTAGTAACGTTGGACCTCAAGGAGGCATACCTGCATGTCCCCATCAGACAAAATTGCAGAAGATCCCTCCGATTTATTGCAGGTTCAACCCATTACCAATTCTCTGCACTGCCCTTTGGCTTATCTACTGCGTGCACCGTCTTCACAAAATGCCTAGCACCAGTAATTGCATACTGCAGACAAAGATGGATTCAAATATATCCATACCTGGACGATTGCCTTATTCAAGCAGAAAGCAAGGGCATTCTATTAAAGCATCTGGCGTTGGTCAAAAACCTACTAAGTTGCCTAGGGTACACAGTAAACGAAAAGAAGTCAAAACTAGTGCCCTCACAAGACATAATATTCCTGGGTGCCAGCTTAAATACAACGGCCCAGATGGCTTACCTCATGCCAGACAAGCAAAGACAACTGACTCAATACTTCAAAATGATGGCAACAAAGACCCAACTCCCTGCAAGAAAAATTCTGCAGGCCTTGGGATTCATGGCATCTTGCATACTACTAATACCATTTGCAAAACTGCATATGAGGAAATTACAATGGTATCTGAAAAGCATATGGTCTCAACACAGCCACAGCTTGGAAACAATAATTCCACTCATTCCCTGCCTTCAACAGGAGTTTCTATGGTGGGCTCAGCCATGTCACCTCAACAATGGTCAGCCTTTCACCTTACCCACAGCCAGGCAAACTATAACAGATGCATCGGATTATGCCTGGGGAGCACACATGGCAAGACAGTGTATTCAGGGAAAATGGTCTGCAAACCAAAGGCATCTACATATCAATCAAAAAGAGATGCTAGCTGTACAAAATGCTTTCAAGGACCTCCTACATCCAGGACAACTCCTAATAAAGACGGACAACACAACGGTGATGTGGTACATAAACAAGCAAGGGGGCACACACTCCTACCCCCTATGCAGTCAAGCAATGACCTTGTGGAACACAGCACTGACCTACCAAGTTCAACTACAAACACAATTCCTGCCAGGAAAGAAAAACACACTGGCAGATGATCTAAGCAGAAACATCACAGATCCTCACGAGCGGAAACTAGATCCACAAGTATTCGCAATGATAACTCAAAAATGGGGGAGCCCAGACATAGATCTGTTTGCTTCCCTCCAAAACTACCAACTACGGAAATTCTGCACAAGGACATACCACACACTAGCTTGGAAAGTGGATGCCCTCTCATTCAGTTGGAAAACATCGACAGTGTATGCCTTTCCTCCACTGCCTCTTCTGGCAAAGGTGCTGCTGAAAGCCAGATTAGAGAGGCCACAAATGATACTCATTGCTCCAGACTGGCCACACCAACACTGGTATCCAATACTAAGGAACATGGCTCAAGGCCCACCATGGATTTTGCCTACAATTCTTCACCTGCTCACTCAGCAAAACAATCAGATTCTACACAGCCAGCTCAAGACTTTAAATCTGGCTGCATGGCAAATTGCCTAAATAACCAGTCAACACTTCTCTCAAGCTGTAATGGATGTCATTCTGGAGGCCAGGAGGCCCAGCACCAGGAAAATCTATTCAGACAAATGGAAAGGATTCTGCGCCTGGAACGAGGCTAAAGGTCAAAATCCCCCTGTCCCAAATATTCCTCAGATTCTTCAATATTTAACTGAGATGTTGCACAAAGGACTTTCCTTCTCATCTATTAAGATCCACACCCTCAGCTATTTCAGCTCAATACAACACAGATCCTCCTATATTTTCACATTCATTACTAAGACAGTTCCTCAGAGGGGCTAAGAACATAAGACTGCCCCACCAACACCAACTTGGGATCTCAACTTTGTTCTGGAAAAGCTTACACTTCCGCACTTTGAACCAGCTTTCACTGCTGATCTACAGTTCCCATCATGGAAAACTGCCCTACTGCTAACAATAACTTCAGCACGAAGAGTCTCAGAACTACAGGCCTTAATGGCAGTGGAGCCTTTCATCATTTTTCATCAAGACAGAGTCTCTTTACAAACTAACCCTTCCTTTATGCCAAAGGTGGTATCCAGTGTGGCCCTAAACCAAACCATTCATTTGCCCACCTTTTATCCAAACCCCCAGAACAAAGGGGAAAGGCTCCTACACTCTTTGGACATTCACAGGCAATTACGTTACTACTTGGATAAAACTAAGGCTTTCAGAAAATCTGACCAGCTCTTTGTATCCTATGCTGCAGGATCTCAAGGAAAAGCTCTCTCAAAACAAACCATTTCAAAATGGATAGGACATTGTATCTGTTTCTCTACACACACCATGGGAAATCTGTGCCTGGTAACATCAGGCCTCATTCCACCAGGGCTACAGCTACATCAACAGCCTTCCTCAGAGGGGTACCAACCAAGGATATTTTGGAGGCTGCAACTTGGAGTTCAGTGCACACCTTCACCAAGCACCATCACTTACCTCTATACTCTAAAACCAGAGCTGGCTTTGCCACTGCAGTTCTGCAGGGCCTACTAGCCTCTCCAAACCCTGTTTAGTTCCACCACCCATTCTTAGCTTTGAGATTCAACCCAAGTGTGATGACTGCAGCAGTGTAACACAATGAACATAGTACAGTTTTGTACCTACCATAAATGTAGATGTTCGAGTGTTCACACTGCTGCAGTCCAGGTTACCCTCCCTCCATCCCCTCTGAACTAGCTGGACTTATCTATTCCTTTCTATCCTATACAACCTCTGTGGTGTATTTTCTTGTGACTGAAGGTATTGTTTTATTTTTATATGTATATTTTTATATAGCAATATGTATTGCCTACCTATTGGGGGCACCTGACATCTGGGGCAAGAAAAACTGAAGAAAATGGCATCGGATGCATCTTATATACCCCTGGTGCACTGACGTCAGGGAAGAAGCGACAGCAACTGACGTCGGACCAAGACTTTGGAACTCGGGCCAACTGCGGGACCGCCTGACGGCAGGATAACCCAAGAGTGATGACTGCAGCAGTGTGAACACTCGAACATCTACATTTATGGTAGGTACAATACTGTACTTTCTGACTCTGTCATAGTCCATGTTGGATGAAATGACTTGAGATGTACCTCTCTGGACTATATGAAGAGACATAATAGAAATTTATGATTATGTGTCCCAGACAGGTATGTCCCTAGGCCTAAGCAGTATCTACCCCTCACCCAGGATGATGCCACAATATAAACAAAAAATTATTGACTTCAACAATTGACTCAGCTTCTGGTGTCAGCCCAAGGGGATCCAGCATCTGTCATCCTGGGAGGATTTGGGAGACTGACCTTGCTGCTTTGCTAGAGATGGTCTGCAGCTGTCCCCCCAGGCTTTCAGATACTGGCAAAGGCTCTTGCCTCCCCCATACTGCCTTTTTTAGGCAATATCTAAACACATTTTCCAATATAACCAAAACTAATCGAAATAAACTTAGGGTTGTGCTGCTTAATGTTAGGAATTTACACATTAAATTGCACTCCATGGAAGCACTCTTCACCCTGAAGGATGCTGACATCTGAGCAGTTACCGAGAAACAGATCAAGGCCACTGACAGAACCCCAGCTGTGCAAGGCTACAATGCCTTCCACACATTCAGACCTCAAAATGAGCAGTAAGAAAGGAATGAAAGGTGGAGGTGTAGCCATCGTCATTAAAACCAAATACACTTCGAGACTGGTCAAACAGCATGACTCTCAAACTACTCAATGTCCAATTAACTGTTGGGAAAGTACCATACCACATCATTGCCAGCTATAGATACCCCAGCATAAACCAGGATAAGCAAACAGTCTACCTCGATTTACTGGAATCCCTCACCATACAGCCCAACACCTTAGTTATGGGAGATTTTAACTATCCTACCATAGACTGGGGGATATACATGAGCAAAAACATGCTCAGCCAGAGGTTCCTGGACTTTAACACAAATGCTCTGGAACTGATAGTCTGCACCCTCACTAGGGGCTCTTATGTTTTGGATATAGTACTCACCAACATGGAGGTCACTGTACTTCCTCATGCATGATGTCCTCCCTGTTAGGTCAGACCACAAAATGAGACTCATTTGAAGTAACTACTGGAACTTACTCATTTGAAGTAACTACTGGAACTGACACCCTTACAGGAACACAAATTATAAAAAGCTTCACCAAAGCAAACTACAGAGAACTAAGTGATGCTATAAAAATCTTCATACCACCCGCAATCGCAGACATCAATGATCACTATGCAGAAGTGTATGCAAATACCCTGTACAAACACCTAATTGACTGCATAAACTCTCCTGTATCTAACCGGATCAAAACCAGGTCTTCCCATGAAAAAATGCCACCGCGGTGGACTTAAAGTATAAACAGATTATATAATAAGAGGAAGAAACTGTTGCCCAAGCAAGATGCATATCACTCTGCAGAGGAAGAGTTCCCTCCCAAGCCTTAACAAGAAAATCTTCTAAAGTCTTATAAAGCAAATTACGAAACTAAAACCATATCCCTAGCTAAGGATAATCATAAGGCATTCTTTAACTACGTCCGAAGTCTAAAAGTCAATGCCCGGCTATGTGCCAAAATGGTTATTTATTTGACATTTGTTAACCGATAAAGTTCGACTGAATTACAGCCCTTTTTCAGTGGAGGCATAGGGAGAAATGCTCCACAATAGTACATAGTAATTTTACAAGGATAAACAGTCAACAATTTCTACAAAAAAATACAACAAAAAGAGAATAAGTACAGAAAACACATACTCCCAAACAAAAATGATGTTAATTAATGTACAGAATTTGCTAAACCTAGTTATGAAAACTTTAAAAGAAACCAGATTAAAAATACCAAAAAACAGAAAAAAGAAAAGGTAGAGATAAGAAATACAGAATTTGACAAGTTTCAGAGAGAAGGTACAAGGTGATAGAGATAATGAGTGTAGTAACAAAAAAGAGAAAAAGAAAAATAAATACAAGAGGCAGAGAGGAATTATAGCAGCCAAAAGTAGAACAATTTAGAAAAGGTAAGGCGAAGAGTAGTGAGGCTCTAGTTAGAGTGGTAAGGGAAACTGAGATTTTTAAAAAGGTCACACAGGAAAACCAAATGGTTTAAAACACAAAAAGAAAAATCTAGCAAAGCTCATTATCATTAGGTAGAGGAACAACTTTACATCAAAAATATACAAAAAATGCATATACTAATAAAAAATGAAATGAACAAAACAGATAAGAGTTGGCCCATTTTCTAAACGGTGCAATGCCTTCCAGGGTGGATGTTGTAGGGACAAAAAATGCACTTTTAGGTGTATGAAGACCTATACCCTACTGCACCAGGCCTCACACAACATCCCTGGTTAGTAAGTTATTTCTCTTTTATACCCACCATGTCAAGTATTACTTGCTTATACAACAACACAAAGCATACATCACAGGGAGCATCTGAAACTCATACTGATATTAGGACTCCTAATACCAAACAGAAACATTTTCCAAATGCTAACTAACTCTACCACAAACTATCAGCAGAAGTAAAGTGTAATTCATCTCCATATCAGTCCTTATTTTTTCCAAGACAACATTATCATTTCTTAATTCTAGTATGTCATGGGGAACACACTGCAAAAGTATGATTTATAATTAAATTTATATTTGTCTTGCCTAACTCTTGACATTTTTCAAATCAATTGCATTTTTTAGTAAGTAACCAATGTAAAAAGATCTCCATCAAGTATCATTTGCTATTGCACACTAATAAAGTACAGTCACAGTGCTATGCAAGCTTTTTGGTATCAGTCAACACTAGTAAATCATTTATATTCTCTTCTCCCTTTTGCTTTCCTCAGAACTAAATACAGAAAAAAACAGACTGATAATTATGAAATGATTACCTTTCACCAGAGCTGGGCAGTTCCCATTTAAAATACTCCTGTTCTAAAATTCTATAAATAAAATGTACCAAGGGAACACTGCAAAAGTTAAGGTATTAATGAAAATAAGCGACTGAGGAAATCCACAGTTTTGCTTGCATCATATCAACTGACAAAAAAAGTACAGTTTTGTACCTACCATAAATGTAGATGTCCGATAGACATGCAACTGCAGTCATAACATGTGGGTTGTCCTGCCTCAGGCAGCCCTCGGTCGGCCGGATTCCAAAGTCTGGGTCCGACGTCGGCTGATGTCGCATTTCTCTCCGACGTCAGAGTGGCTGGAGTACATAAGCATCAGCCGACGCCATTTTCTTCAGTGTTTCTTGCCCCAGATGCCAGGTGCCCTCCAAGGAAGGCTGTAATCAAATTGGAAGACAAAAACAGGATTCCAAACAAATACATGAGCAATAAAACAAATACACCATAACAGATATCCCCAGCTAAGAGTAAGAGGGATAGGAGTGGACCCTAGGCATAGAGGGGTATGGAGGGAGGGAAAACCCGACTGCAGTTGCATGTCTATCGGACATCTACATTTATGGTAGGTACAAAACTGTACTATGTCCTTCAAGAATGCAACTGCAGTCATAACATGTGGGTAGAATACCATAGCTTAGCTGGGGGAGGAGGTATGCTCTAGGAAAGAGATGGTGTGGCAATCAAACCCTGCAGGACTGCCGAAGCAAAGCCTGCTCTGGATCTGGAATATAGAGGGAGATTGTAGTGTTTGGAGAATGTATGCACGGAGCTCCATGTAGCAGCTTCTAGAATTTCCTCGGTAGGCACCCCTCTTAAAAATGCTGTAGAGGTGGCTGTAGCTCTGGTGGAATGTGGTCTGACATAGGCTGGAACAGTCTTTCCATGAAAGGAATAACAGAATCTGATGCAATGTCCAATCCATTTAGAAATAGTCTGTTTTGAAATTGCTTTTCCTTGGACCGCATTGGCGTAAGCTACAAAAAGCTGATCAGACTTCCTACTGGCCTTGGTTTTGTCCAGGTAGTATCGAAGTTGTCTATGAATGTCCAAGGTATGCAAAAGTCTTTCCCCCTTATTCTCAGGATTGGGGAAGAAAGCAGGCAGATGAATGGCTTGATTTAGAGAAACCCTAGATACCACCTTTGGCATAAAAGTAGGGTTGGTCCTTAATGAAACCCTGTCCCTGTGGAAAATAATAAAGGGTGGTATTGCCATTAGGGCCTGTAGCTCCGAAACCATTCTTGCTGAGGTAATTGCCAACAGGAAAGCTGTCTTCCATGAGAGAAATTGCAAGTCAACTGAAGCTGCTGGCTCAAAAGGAGGTAGAGTCAGTTTTTCTAAGACAAAATTGAGGTCCCAGGCTGGCACTGGGGCCTTTCTTGGTGGCTTAATGTTCTTGATTCCCCTGAGGAATTGTCTTAGTAAGGGGTGAGAGAAAACAGGAGGATCAGTGTTGTATCTAGCTGAAACAGCAGATGCATGTATCTTTATTGAAGAATATGAGAGGCCGCTCTGTAACATATCTGCCAAATATTCCAAGATAAGTGGGATGTTCAGTAATGATGCATCATGTCCCTTGCTGGTATTCCAATTGCTGAATCTTTTCCACTTTGCTAAGTAAACCTTTCTGGTGGATGGTCTTCGAGTCTCTGTTAGTATCCGCTGAACTTCCTTGGAGAGATAAGCTGAAGTTATTTATGGGATCTCCCAGGCTGTTAGCTGCAGTGTCTGAAGGTTTGGATGCAGTGTTTCGAAATTGTGTTGAGTCAAAAGTAGAGGCCACTGAGGGAGGGCCCACCTCCTGGTGTGACATATGCTCCGTAGTAGTGGGTACCAGTGTTGTCTTGGCCAATCCAGAGCTATTATGATTCCCTTGGGCTTCTCTGCTTTGATCTTTAGTAATACTGAGGTCATCAGTGGCAGAGGTGGGAATGCATAGATTGCTAGGGAGTTCCAGTTGAATGAAAGGGCATCTATTTTCCAAGCCTTTGGATGGTATGTCATTGTGCAAAATTTTGGTAGAAGATGGTTGAGGTGAGAGGCAAATAGGTCCACTTCTGGCTTGCCCCATGTCGAAGTGAGTTGTCTGAAAGCCTTCGGATGTAACCTCCACTCGTGTGGATCTGTGAAATTCCTGCTTAGGCTGTCCGCCAACACATTGTCTTTTCCTGGAACAAACTGGGATTGTAACTGGATGTTTAGACACAGTGATTTCTCCCAAAGCTGCATTGTCAGTCTGCAAAGGGGGTAAGAGTGGGTGCCCCTGCTTGTTTATGTACCACATCACAGTGGTGTTGTCTGTCCGTATCATTAAATGGCCTTGCTGGAGTTGGTGTTGAAAAGCCTCGATGGCATGCATTACTGCCAGCATTTCCTTTTGGTTTATATGCAGATGTGTTTCCTTTGGAGACCATTGTCCTTGTATACACCTGCCTTCCATGTGCGCCCCCCCATCCAAGGTCTGAGGCGTCTGTAGTCATGGTCTGTGTTATCTGTGGTTTTTTTGAATGACATACCTGTGTTTTCCTGGCTCACCGAGGCCCACCATAGGAATTCCTTTTGTAGGCATGGAATGAGTGGTATGATTGTCTCCAAGTTGTTGTTGTGTTGAGACCAAATGCTTTTTAGGTACCATTGAAGCTTTCTCATGTGTAGTTTTGCTAATGGAACCAGTAGAATGCAGGATGCCATGTAACCCAGGGCCTGTAGGAATCTCCTTGCAGTCATCTGGGTGAGTTTTGCTAAACCCTTGAAGTATTGAGTTAACTTTTCTTGCTTGTCTTCTGTCAGGTAAGCCATCTGAGAGGCTGTGTCTAGTTTGGCTCCTAAGAAGATTATTTGCTGGGATGGCTGCAGTCTTGACTTTTGGAAGTTGACTGTGTATCCCAGAGCTTGAAGTAATCGTATGACATAATCCAGGTTTTTTGTCAACATCAATTTGTCGTCCGCTTGTATGAGGCAGTCGTCCAGGTACGGGTAAATTTGTATACCCTGGAGCCTGCAATGAGCAATTACTAAAGCCAGGCATTTTGTAAATACTCTGGGTGCAGTAGATAAGCCAAATGGCAATGCTGAGAATTGATAATGCTCTGGCCCTGCAAGAAATCTGAGGTATCTTCTGCAGCTGTGTCTGATAGGGACATGCAGGTATGCCTCCTTGAGGTCCAGAGTAATCAGCCACGACTCCTTGCCCAGCATGGGAAGGAGTTGCTGTAGAGTCAGCATTTTGAACTTTGGTACTATGAGAAAGGTGTTTAATGCGGACAAGTTCAGTATTGGTCTCCATTGAGATTCTTTTCTTAGAACAAGGAACAGTCTTGAGTAAAACCCCTGTTCTTGTTGTGGAACTCTTTCTATTGCTTTCATTCGAGTCAGCAGAGTGATTTGCTTGATAGCCTCTGCCCTTTGATGTTGTGGTAGGTTTGGCATGCCTTGTTTTCTTGGTAAGGTATGAAAATGAAACCTGTACCCTCGGTCTATAATGTCCAAAATCCATTTGTCCTTTGTCAGTCTGTGCCAGTTTTCTGCAAACAGAGACAATTTCCCTTAAGGAGCTTCTAGTTGTTCCCTGGTAGGCGGTAGTAGAGGAAAGTCATTGAGTTTGTGGTTGTTGGGCAGGTGAAACCCCTCGTCACTTCTTTGGTTTCCTGGCTGCCATTGTCGTCCCCTGTAAGGGCCTCTGTATTGGCCTCTTCCTCGGCCACGTCTGTTCTTACCCCTTTGAAACGTTTCTGGATTAGGAAAGGACCAGTTTTTTGAAGGCCAATTCCTACTGAATCTGGGGGGTTGAACCTGGAGGAAATCTTTCACAGTCTGAACTGATTTTGCTTTTCTTGATGGTCTTTAACACATCCTTAGCATTTGCACCAAAAAGCTTGTTCTTTTCCAAAGGTGCATCCAGAAGTTTTGCTTTTACATGATCTGGTAGAGGTTGATCTTTTAACCAAGCATGTCTAAGCATCACTGCCCCTGCATAGCTGCCCTACATGAAGCTTCCAGTGCATCATATCCACACTGCAGGAAGTGATTGCTTACTTGCTGAGTGTTATGTACAGCTTCCTGCAAAGTCTTCCTGTCTAAAAGATCAGGAGAAGCTAATGTTTTTTGTAAATCTTCTAAGAGATAATCCTGATATTGGAACATATGAAAAAGGCAATTTAAAGCTCTCATAGATAAGGTAGTGGAAGTGTAAACCTTTTTACCCCATCTCTCTAATGACCTTGCTTCCCTGTTGGAGAGCAAAGGATTTTTTGAGGTGGAGGCTGAAACTCCTTTAGGCCCCTGTGAAATAGTTTCCAAATCAGCAGTATGGGCCCTGAATAAATGGGAATGAGTTTCTGGGACCCTGTAATACCTGTATGGCTTGGCTGGAGGAAGAGAATCAGGGGTAGCACTAGAGTCAGAATACAAATCATCCAGAACATCAAGTACAGGAGGAATAGCTAAGGGCCTGTGCTGAGGCTTCTTAAGGAAAGTCCTAAGGCGTTTCCTAGAATCAGAATATTCCTGACCCTGCCACTTGAAATGTTCCCTCATGGTGTGCAGAACTTCCCCAAAAGAAATATCCTCAGGAGGGGAGGCCGAAGGTATGGAATCTTCTGCATCCGAGTCCTCATAGGTCTGGAAGAGCTCTTCCTGGCTATCAGAGTGGACAGAGCCCTCAGAGTCTTCATCTGTAGGAGTAGGGTCAGAGGGTTCAACCCGGGGCCTTTTCTCAGGAGGAGGCTGGGATGCTCTCTCAGGATGGGCCTGTGAACCTCTAATCATGGAAATTAAATCAGCAGCCATGGACATAATTTGTGTCTCCGGAGTCGGCTGAGGTAAGGATTTGGTAGTAATATGCTTTGTTTTGCTGGCTGCCTTAGCCCTAGTGTTGGCCTTAATAGACATGGCCATAGGAGGCCTGGCAGCTCCACATGCAGGAGTGACCTTGTCTACAGCAATGGTCTCGGGCATTTCCTCGGTTTTGGTATCCGGAGGAAAGTCTATAACTGGCGTCGGAGTAATGTCTGGAATCGGAGTCGCCGGTAATGCGGTGTCTTCGGTTCGGAGCAGTGGAGAGACCGTCTCAGAGGGAACCGGAGCACTCGCGCTGGGTTTTGGCGTGGAGTCGGTGGTAGACGCGGGCCGAGGATGTCGGTCCCGGTCTTTTCGCTTTTTGGGAGTTTGCGATGTCGGAAGATCTGACGGCATGGTGTAAGCAAATTTATCGCCGAAAAAATCTTCAGCGAACTCCGCCCAGCGCCTGAGAGTGCGCTTGTTGAAGCGAGCACAGGCTACACAGGCCGAGACGTCGTGGTCTGGGCCCAGGCAAGGGAGGCAGTAAGAGTGGAAATCCTTATGAGGTATTTGTTTACCACAAAAAAGACAATTGTTAACTTTTTCAGTAATTTCTGACATCGGCTGAGGCAAGAAAAGGTCCCCAATGGGGTACTTAGCTTTTTTGATGACTTCGGTATCGTAGAATACAGGAGCTGACTGACCAGCACCTGCGAACTGCTTCTGCTTTGGGCACCGCGCGGCAAGAAAGACTGAAGAAAATGGCGTCGGCTGATGCTTATGTACTCCAGCCGCTCTGACGTCGGAGAGAAATGCGACATCAGCCGACGTCGGACCCAGACTTTGGAATCCGGCCGACCGAGGGCTGCCTGAGGCAGGACAACCCACATGTTATGACTGCAGTTGCATTCTTGAAGGACATCTTTTTCAACAACCACCAAAGAAGCAACTGTAAACAAAAAGTACAGTTGTGTACCTACCATTAATGTAGATGTTAGAGTGTATTCACTGTTGCAGTCATTACTCTTGGGCTATCCTGCTGGCAGGCTACCCTCAGTCGGCCAGAATTCCAAAGTCTAGGTCTGGCGTCGGTTGCTGTCGCCTCTTCCCTGACATCAGTGCGTCAGGGGTATAAAAGATGCAGCAGACGCCATTTTCTTCAGTTTTTCTTGCTCCATGTCAGGTGCCCCCAAATTGGTAGACTGAAAAAATATATGCCAATAAATATGCATGCACAAAAATAACATTTCCTTCATCTACAAGCAAATACACCCAATAGGTTGTATAGGATAGAGAAGTACACAAGTCCCAGCAAAGAAAAGGGGATGGTGGGTGGGTAACCTGGACTGCAACAGTGAATACATTCGAACATCTACATTTATGGTAGGTACACAGCTGTACTATGTTCATCGTGTTTCACTGTTGCAGTCATTACTCTTGGGTTGAATCCCAAAGCTGAGGATGGGTGGCTGGGCAAAATAGGATTAGGAGAGGCTATGAGGCCCTGCAGAACTGCAGTGGCAAAGCCTGCCCTGGACTTAAAGTAAAGAGGTAAGTGGTAGTGTTTTGTGAAAGTGTGCACTGAACTCCAAGTTGCAGCCTCTAAGATATCTTTGGTTGGTACTCCTCTGAGGAAGGCTGTTGAAGTGGCTGCTGCTCTGGTGAAATGAGGCCTAATGCTCTTAGGCACTGATTTGCCATGCTGAAAGCATCAGAAATGGATGCAGTGGCCTATCCATCTAGAAATGGTCTGTTTTGAGATGGCCTTTCCTTGTGATCCTGCAGCATATGACACTAAAATTTGCTCAGTCTTTCTGAAAGCTTTAGTTCTGTCCAACTGCCTGCGAATGTCCAAAGAATGCAGAATTTTCTCACCCTTGTTCTGTGGATTTGGATAAAAGTTAGGCAAGTGAATGGTTTTGGTCGAGGGCCACACTGGACACCACCTTAGGTATAAATGTTGGATTTGTCCTCAGAGAAACCCTGTCTGGACGAAAAATGATAAAAGGTTCCAAATCATGAGTGCTTGTAACTCCGAGACTCATCTTGCAGAGGTTATTGCTAGGAGCAGAGCTGTTTTCCAGGATAAAAATTTTATATCCGCTGTTGATGCTGGCTCGAAAGGAGGCAGTGTGAGTTTTTCCAAAACAAAATTGAGGTCCCAGGCCAGAACTGGTGCTCTCCTTGGAGGCCTAATGTTTTTGGCACCTCTGAAGTACTGCCTTATTAAAGGATGAGAAAAGTTAGGTGGTTCCGTATTGTAATGGGCTGAAATGGCAGAGGCATGAATCTTAATTGATTCAAAAGAAAGGCCTTTGTTCAGCATCTCAGTTAGGTATTGTAAAATCTAAGGGATATTTGGTACACACGTGTCAATGCCTTGTTCCTGGTTCCAAGCACAGAATCTCTTCCATTTTTCTGCATAAGATTTTCTGGTACTGGGACTCCTGGCCTCCAAGATAACATCCATAACAGCTTTTGAAAGAGGAGTGTTCTGAATAGCTACATTATGTGCCATGCTGCCAGATTTAACATCCTGAGTTGGTTGTGCAGAATCCGATTGTTTTGTTGGGTCAGCAAGTGAGAAGTTTGAGGCAATATCCACGCTGGACCTTGAGACAAGCTCCTTAGGATTGGGTACCAGTGCTGGCGTGGCCAGTCTGGTGCAATCAGTATCATTTTTGGCTTCTCTTGTCTGACCTTTAGGAGTACCCTAGGAAGGAGAGGCAGTGGGGAAAGGCATATACTGTTACTTTCCATGCTTGCTTGTGATAAATACTTGTGCAAAATCTCTGCAATTGGCAGTTTTGAAGGGAGGCAAATGGATCTATGTCTGGGCATCCCCATTTCCTTGTTATCATGCTGAAGACTTTTGGATCCAGTTTCCATTTGTGGGGATCCATGAGGTTTCTGCTTAATTCTTCTGCCAGAGTGTTTGTTTTTCCTGGCAGGAATTGTGTTTGCAGGTGAACTTGAAAGGTCAATGCTGTGCCCCATAAGGTCATTGCTTGTCTGCAGAGGGGGTAGGAATGTGTACCTCCCTGCTTGTTTATGTACCACATGACCGTAGTATTGTCTGTCTTTATCAGTAGCTGTCCTGGATGAAGCAGGTCCTTGAAAGCTGTCAGGGCATTTTGAACAGCTAGCATCTCTTTTTGATTGATGTAAAGATGCATCTGGTTTGCAGGCCATGTGCCCTGAATACATTTTCCTGCCATATGGGCCCCCCAGGCATAATCTGATGCATCCGTTGTCAGTGTCTGTCTGGCTGTGGGTAAACTGAATGGCAGACCCTTGTTGTGGTGACAGGCCTCTGCCCACCATCGAAACTCCTGTTGCAGGCAGGGAATGAGTGCAATTACTGTCTCCAGGCTGTGGCAATGCTGAGTCCAAACACTTTTTTGATACCATTGTAGTTTCCTCATATGCAGTCTGGCATATGGAATTAGTAGAATGCAGGATGCCATGAAACCCAAGGCCTGCAGGATTTTCCTTGCAGATAAGTGGGTTTTTGTTGCCAATTTCTTGAAGTAAGAAGCCAGTTGCTTTTCTTTGTCTGGCGTGAAATAAGCCATCTAGGCAGTTGTATTTAAGCTTGCACCCAGGAATATTATCTCTTGAGAGGGCACTAGTTTTGATTTCTTTTCGTTTACTGTGTACGCTAGGCCAATTAGTAATCTTTTTACAAATGCCAGATGCTGTAGAAGAATGTCTTTGTTCTCTGCTTAAATTAGGCAGCCGTCCAAGTAGGGCTATATTTGAATTCCTCTTTGTCTGCAAAATGCAATTACTGGTGCCAGGCATTTTGTGAAGACCCTGGGCGCAGTAGATAAGCCAAAGGGCAGTGCAGAGAATTGGTAATGCATTGAGCCAGCTATGAATCTGAGATATCTTCTGCAAGATTGTCTGATTGGGGCATGCAGGTTATGCCTCTTTTACGTCCAAAGTTACAAGCCAAGCCTTCTTGCCCAGCATGGGCTGTAGCTGCTGTAGAGTCAACATCTTGTATTTTGGAACTTCCAGAAATGTATTTAGTATAGACAGGTCCAGTACTAGTCTCCAGGTTTTGTCCCTTCTGGGCACTAGGAAAAGTCTGGAGTAAAATCCTTGCCCCTACTCTTGTTGTGGTATTTGTTGAATGGCCCTCATGCCCATGAGGGCTGTAATTTGTTTTTGTGCCTCTGCCCATTGATTGTGTGGCAGGTCTGGCATACCTTTTGACCTTGGTAGGGAGTGAAAATGGAACCTGTAGCCTTGGGACACTATGTTCAGGACCCATTTGTCTTGGGTAATCATTTGCCAATATGATGAAAAAAGTGCTAGTTTTCCCCCTCAGGGGGCTGCCAAACGAAAAGTGCTTGGATATGGCAGAGGAAAGTCATTGGGACCGTTTCCTGTAAGGTTGTGATTTGTTTTCTCCACTTTTGGAGGTAGGAGCACCCCATTGTTTAGGTCTGTATGAGCCTTGGGGCTGAGATCTGTCTCTAGGATGCCTGTATCTGCCTCTTTGTGCTCTGTGACACTGGAAAGTATGAATTTTTAGAAGGCCAGTTCCTGCTAAACCTGGGTGGCTGCACCTGTAAGAAATCCTTGACTGTCTGCATTGATTTTGCTTTGTCCTCCATTTTTTTAAACACCTCTTATGCTTTAGTACCAAACAAAGTATCATGCTGTAATGGATCATCTAATAATTTTGCTTTAACATGATCAGGCAGGTTCTGTTCCTTTAACCAAGCATGCCTTCTAATAACAGAACCTCAACAGTGGCCCTACAAGCAGCCTCCAGTGAATCATAACCACATTGCAAAGTGTGCTTTCCAACTTGTTCAGCTGCATGCAATAAATCCTGCATTTCCTTGTTCTCTGAACATTCAGTATTTGTCAACAATTTCTGTTTAAGTAGTGTCATTAAATATTGCTGATATTTAAGCATGTGAAACTGACAATTTAAAGCCCTTACACAGCCAAGGTAGCAGAAGTGTAAATGTTTTTCCCCCATCTGTCTAGAGACCTAGAATCCCTATCAGAGGGGACAGGGTTTTTTGCAGTGGAAGCTTTAATCCCTTTGGGACCCTGAGATATAGTTTCTGGGTCAGCGGTGGGGTTTTTATATAGGAATTTATGAGAATCCGGGACCCTGTAGTACCTGTCTGGCTTAGCAGGTGCAGGGGGTAAAGAGTCAGGAGTCAGGGGACAGGCCGGACTCCGAAAATACATCTGCAATGTCTAGAACAGGTGGAATAGCAAGGGGTCTGTGCTGAGGAAGTAGCAGAAAGTCTCGGAGTCTTTTCTTAGATTCAGAATAATCCTGGCTCTCCCAGTGGAAATGCTCAGTCATGGTATGCAGGGTTTCCCCAAAAGAATAATCCTCAGGAGGAGAGGCTGAAGGAATGGATTCTTCAGCATCAGAATCCTCATAGGGAAGCATGGAATAATCCTGTTCAGAAGAGGAATCAGAGGAAATAGAAACCTGATCAGAAGAACCATACTCTGTCTCTTGCCTAGGCCCCTTATCAGGAGGGGGATGGGAACCCCTGATCAAAGTAATTAGGTCTTCGGCCATTTTGAGCATCTGTTTTTTTAGGCATGAAGTTTGAGTAGGCGAATGCTGTACTTGTTTCTTTGTCTTTAGAGCTGCTTTAGTCTTTGAAGCTGTAGATTCCTTAATATATAGTTGTGTAGGTCTGAAAACACCCTCAAAAGCCGATGCCTGCTCAGCGGCTCTGGACCCATCTGAGGGGATGATTTCCGAGTGTCCAACACCTTGAGTATCCAGAGGCCCAGTCGGCTCCACGTGGGAGTCGGAAGCGGCCTGTGGCTATGAGGTAGCGGGCGCCAGGGGCTGTGAAAGCGCCTCACTGAGAACCGGTGAACCGGCGACTGTCTAGCGGAGGCCTCGTCGTCGGTTTTGGACCTCTGACGCCTATCCTTTTCCTTGTCCTTGCGTTCTTTGTAAACTCCGGTCGTCGGCTGTTCCAACGGCATTATATAATTAAATCTTCGGCCAAAGTAATGAAATGCAAAATCGAACCGACGCTTAATAGTGCGTTGGTTAAATCTAGCACAAATAGACAGCTAGCAACGTTATGATCAGTGCCTAGGCAAGGAATACAGTAAGAGTGAAAATTCTTATGAGGTATTTCCTTCCCACAAGAAATACAATTGTTAACTTTTTCTAACATCGGTCTAGAGCAAGAAAAAAGTAAAGAAGACTGCGGTTCTGAAATTCAGATTTGAAAATCTCAGTCGACCGGCACTTGCGAACTGCTTTTGCTTCGGGCACCGCGCGGCAAGAAAGACTGAAGAAAATGGCGTTGGCTGAATCTTTTATACCCCTGGCGCACTGACGTCAGGGAAGAGGAGACAGCAACAGACGCCGGACCTAGACTTTGGAATTCTGGCCAACTGAGGGTAGCCTGCCAGCAGGATAACCCAAGAGTAATGACTGCAACAGTGAAACACAAACATCCGGAAACACTACTGTGTACGCTAATTAATCTGTACACATAAGGACAGTCTGATAAACACAGAAGCAATAATGACTTGATGTGCTTTAGTTATTTTTCTTTTAAGTTTTAATTATTTAGGAGCCTAGGTAAAGATTTTCCCTAAGATCAAAGGCAAAGGGTCAAGCTTGTGATGTATGATATTATTCATCTAGCATCCAAAGTATAACTGTTGAACAGGCTTGATGGCTTGGAAGCATCTCAGGTTGGAGGTTGAATTATCTATAAGGATGTGGTTAGGTGGTTAGATAAAGGTACTGACCAATCAGAAGTTAATATAGGAATCCATTCTATAAACACACACACAGATCAGTACACTTTTTAAGCTTATATCAACAGAAAAAAAAACATACAAGTGAGTGGTTAGACTGCTATAGAACAGCTTCTTGAAATTTGCTAAATGTTAAATGGCAAAAAAAAAAAAAATTCTGACTACATTTCCATAGCTGTACTCCACTAACTATCTTAGAAATGGAAGAATAATGAAACCAAAAGAGTCACATTAATTTCAACAGAACACATATATTCACACAAGTCAAACAGTTTTGTAAAACAATGCTCAGAATCTGTTTTTATTTTCTAGTTGTTAGAGCAGCTCAGTACAATGATTATTAGGTCTCTCTTTTGGATGATTCCTAGACTTTAACCAGTCTTCCTCGGTATAAACACACTAATAAATATAGCCTAATTACATACTCAGTCTGTCTAATGACTTGACACATACATGCAAAAATGCTAGTTTCACTGATGAACCTTGCTGTAGTCCAGTGACTTATCTTACTTGGCAGTTTCCCCTTAACTACTACCTTCTGCAATCCATCAACAGAAAGCTTCCAACCTATCTCTTCATTTTGTGCGTCACATCCATAGCCTTAGTTTTCCAGACACTGTTTTTGTAAGGCATGACATTCTTAAACACCATACTGAAATCAAATCACATCTGTTAGACAGGTTCCTATTAGATGTCCGACAGCTTAGGTTGTCAAGTGCCTAATTACTGACACCTAAGCATCGAAACTTAAAAATTGCGAATGGCTACATATGCAAATTCTTTCCTCGGGAAAGAATTTGCTTGGCCTTTATCGGGAATTTGCCCTTTCCCCAATGTAGAGCGGTCTTGGAGTTGGCATATTTAGTTAGGGGGTGTGTGGGCAGCATAGCCCCCCATCATGTTTGGGTTCAAAAGTTCATTTTAATTCACAATGGCCTAGCAGATTCTTTCCCAAGGAAAATGTCCGTTTGCGATTTTAAGGTTTCGACGGTTAGGTGTCGATGTTTACACATTCGACAACCTAAACTTTTGATGAACTAATACAGATGCTGTCAGACATACTGTAACCCAAACACAAAACTGGCAAATGGACAGTGACAAATTTAACTGTAAAACATCTAGTTAAGAACTGATACTGTATCAAAATGTAATACTTTAATTATTTCTGCTAATTATTCAGCTTCATAGGTTTGTTATACATGTATTACTAGCTTCTAGAATTTTTAGTGAAATTCAGTATTTCTACCACCCCACACACCATTTTATTCATCACCGTGTGGGATGATGCACAGCTGACACGGAGTTCTTTTTGCAGAAGGCCATAATGAGTGTTATTCCATCCACTAAGGTGCAGTGACATCAAACATGAGCACATTAGTTAGGGAGGAGCTACTTCTGCTACATATCAATACAAAGAATGGTCAGAGCATCAATCAGACCAAACAAATCTAGCAAAAACAGCAGCTTGATTGAAAAACAAACAAAAAAAAAACTTGCTGCATTCTACACAAAGATAAATTGTCAGTCTAGTATTCAGATGTCACAGCCAATCACTCACAGTGACAGTGCAGCTCCTTCTGTCATTTATCCCACCAGTAACTCTTGAGACACTGGCAAGCATGCAGTGTTAGTTGTGGGCTATTCTGGCTGGAACAAAATCTGCTTACACTGCACAAACATTTCTGCTTATTTCATAAACAAACTTTTATTTTCAGAAGGTATTAGCTGGTATCGTTTGTACAGTACTCTCTGTACAAGTGCTTGTTATACTGGCAAAATAATTTAAGTGTAGAAAACCAGGCATTAAGAGAGAAGTTGACATTTATGCTAAGAGAGTTTCACTTTAGTGCCAATTATTGCATTTGCATGTACCTGACCAAAGAAAGGTGGTCACTTTTCAATAATTAAATATATCTTTCCTGCTAATTTTTTTTATCACGAAACCAGAGAAACACAACAGAAAACTGAAAAACTAAAAAGGGCAAACCACTGTACCAACTGGAAAAATAATAAAAAACACAAGAGTCAAATTAGCGCTTTCATTCCTTTTACTTCCAGAACTTCATCAGACATAAAATATTCCATTTTTTATAGAGGATTTATTTTGTATTTGGAAAAGTAGTTAAAAAGATTTTTTAAGTTTTGTTGAGCAAATGAACAGTAGTGTTAGGTGGTTAAAATCTGAGATTGGTGATGCAGGCACTACAGTTAATTTTTTGGACATCGAATTAAACTGTGATTTCACTAATAGGCGATTCATGAGTAATATTTTCAGAAAGACATCCTTTAGCAACAATTACGTGCACTTCACAAGTTCCTATCCAACTTTTATGAAGTTTAAAATCTTCAAGGGCCAAGTCATCAGACTGAGTTACATTGTTAGTAGTGATGAAATCTTTCTTAGGTTAACACTCTGGTTGATAATGTTCAGCCAAAGAGGTTACCCAGCAGTTAAACTTAGAGAAAATGCTCATGAAGTTATAGGCCAAAGAGATTCTAGATTTCCCCCTATCCTTAGATCAGGGTTCATTCCTAAAGTCACAAGAGAAGTGGACACTAACAACATTAATAAACATCTAGCATTTCCCATCCCTATGAGTTTGGAAGGAGAAAAACTGAAAAGAATTATTCATAACAACTGGAAGGTCATTTTAGGTAATAAAGATTTAAGTGATGTAGTAGGCTTAAGGCCAACTTTTATTTATAAAAGGACTTTCAATCTGAAATTTTTGTTAGCATAACAAAACTGGAGTTAACACTACTGGTATTAGACAACTAGGCACCTTTCCTTGTGAGGGGTGTAGGTTTTGTAGATTTATTTATCCAGAAAATACTTTTTTCTTTTAACATTGTGATTTTTTGTTTGAACCCAGGGGCAGATATAATTGTAAAAGCACAGGTTTGGTTTAACTTGCCCTTTGTGGTACATCTTATAACGTCTATTTACATAAAACTACTAGGGCTTTAGGGCGTCGTATGGGCGAACACCTTAGGGCTGTTAAAAACAAAGCTTTTAATAACACTTTAGCAAGACATAGTGCAAACTGCGAGCGTTTTCACAAGTTTTATTTCCTAGTTTTACAACATGTCAACACAAATGGTTTTATGGATCAGTTTAATAATTTTTAGAAATTGTAGGACTTAAATGGCAGATTCTTTTATAGGCTGATGTTCACCAGGTATAAATGAGTCCATTTTTATCAAGAGTTTATTAAAACATAAGTGTATTTGAGCACTAAGTGGATTTAACTATAGCTACTGTATAACTTGTGATTTGTATAGCAGTGTCGCTTTTAATCTGGACTCTTATTTAACTGAATGATGATGTCACTGATTAAGTATTTAAAGTGTGATCTTGGAATGGTATTTTATTTCGGATGAAGTTCTGGAAGTAAAAGGAATGAAAGCTCTAATTTGACTACTGTGTTTTTTTTTATTTTTCCAGTTGGCACAGTGGTTTGCCCTTTTTAGTTTTACATTTTTTATGTTGTCTGTTTCCTTTCTATCAGGTACAATGAACAACTGCAGTATTTGCCCTGTCTACAAGTGACTTTTGGGTGAATAAGTTTTGTATTAATTATGGCCAAAATTTAACATTAATTTGAAAGGTGTCATACACAATGTCTCATGTAGATGTTGTGGGTGATGGTCCCACAGACTGTGAGCAAGTGCTGGCATACAAGCTTATCAGTGAGTTGTTCCCATGATGCAATGTACTGGATGCAAGGGAACATATGAACAAAGGACCAATACTAGGCAAGTGATCAAAGGGACCATAAGAGCCCAAGCCATATATACCTTTAAGTAGACACACTTAAAAGTTCTTGCCACCCTTAATGATAATTTAATGTTGCCCATCTCATAAATTATGCAGGGCAATGCAAGATAACCCTTTATGGCTGTCCATCCAATCTTCAAGACTAGCCTTAAAGGCAAACAAGGTAATATTCTGCTTGATGTTTTGTGGTAACCTGCTCCACACGCTGGGAATACACTGAGTTAGGATTCCTTTCAGCAAGGTTTGTCTGCAAGTTTAAAGTCAGTTCCCTATTACATGTCTTTATAGAGCCACTGGTTTGTGAAAAAAATGGGAGGTAAAAAAGTATTGGGTCTTTCAAAGCTAAAACAATAAGATACAGATTACCTCGGAGCAGCCAGTAGCCTACAGACTTATGAGGAGAGCTATGCAAATGTATCAAGATAGTTGAAGGATTTAAGGGCTTTAACTGTTTTGGTTAAAAAATCACTGTAGCTTTTTCAAGTGAGTGATCTGTTTGGATTTGTACATAAAGGAGATGTATTCAATGATGGGTCACATAAGAAAATTTTTGTGATGAGGTGACTTTTTGTACCTTGAAGACATTTCCCTAGAAAATCTGGGCCAGATACAATGGAAATATGATGATCAAATAGAGAGAGAGAGAGCAAGCACGCACGTGTAAGAGAGTTGTCCACAAAAGTATCTGGGTCTTTTACGACCATATCAGTTTTAACAGGAATACCATTTATAGATGGGAACAGATATTTAATGCCAGTTTTCTGTATTTTTTTACATTTAACTTGAGACAGGTTTCAGTACACCAAGTCTGTGCATATTCCTGATCTTGCTGGAGCATTTTACTATTAGTTGATGAGTGGATTACAGTCCCCACCATGTAGTCATCAACAAACTCAGTCGACCACACTTCAGGGATATTGGCTTGGATATCTGCAAAATAAATGTCCAGCAGAAGAGGGCCTAGAACTTGTATATGTTGTACCCCACTAGAGCTTTCCCCTAAACTTTTGTGTAAACATGGAACACAGTGGCATATGAAGACTTTCAAATTGTCTTATATTTATGAAGCTCTTATGCAAATGAAGCATAGCTAAGCTGAGCTCTGAAGTGCATCTTATTGCCTATGTTAATTGCAGTCACTGACATAGCTGCCTTAATACTGCTCTAAATAAGCTGCGCTGTGTTCATGCACATGCATAAGTGACATGCGAACCTCAGCCTAAATATTACAAGTGGACCGGTCATTAATCTATGCATTCTTATACCTTTCTGCAACAAGACACTGCCCACACTGGGTGTAAGGGGCTATACAGAATGATGTTACATTGTAGTGGGCATGGGTCACACCCTAGTAGTTGCAGTTTCATAATTCTACATTTTACTGTGAACCTGGACATAGGACAAATTTAATCTGAAATCCATGACACAAGTTGGTCTGTTAGAGACCAAAGTTATACTCTATCTGCTTCTGGAGTTGTATTTAAGGAAACTGGATGAGGTTGTTTCAGATAGTACATAAAAAAAGATGAATATTTGGCAGGAGCTGGGGGATCACCTCCTCCTGGTGATAGTGATCCCCTATTGAGGAGAGCAATGTAAAGTAACAATGATATGTGTGTGTGTGTGTGTGTGTGTGTGTGTGTGTGTGTGTGTGTGTGTGTGTGTGTATATATATATATATATATATAGATATATATATATATATATATACACACACACACACACACACACTTCTATAGCCATGTGTATGTAAATATGTTTCCCTATGGAGATCTATTATACCCTGTTAATTTGTGACAGTTTGGAGTACGTAGTAAAATTATATAATACTAGCTGTACCCGGCCACGCGTTGCTGTGGCTCAGTCTGGTTAAATGGAAAAGAAAGAAAAGAGAAAGCGCACGTTTCTAATATGTTTAATTTCACAATGCTTGTGGGTATACAATATTTTTTGTTGTTCCATTGTCTGTGCAGATATAGAGATAGTCTGGTTTGCCGACTCTAGAACACGCAACATATAACTGTCCATGTGAGAAGCAATCTGTGTGTAGATCTAAACCGCACAATTCTAAAGATTGGCCCTGAGCTTTGTTGATGGTGATTGCAAACGCCAATCAAATTGGGAATTGCAATCTCTTAAATTGAAATGGCATATCCGTTGGAATCATAGGAATGCGAGGAATGAGGACATCTTCACCTTTGAAAGGTCCTGTTCAAGATTGTTGCTTCTGTGACGCTGCTCATTAATTTTTTTACTGCAAGCCACATGCCGTTGCAAAGCTTTGGCTGGTTGATATTTCTCAACATAATTGGCAAGCCGATTTTCAATTGCAGTATGTGCGGTGGCATCCCTGGCAGATTGAGTGAATTCAGAAATTCTGTTGGATAATTAACCGCTTCATCTGCTTCGACAACAGTTTCGACTGACTTGTTATGTGACTGCCTCGCTTTGAATGTTAGACTGAATATTGTTAAGTTCGTAGATGTCTTTGTTCTTGGCCACAAGAATAGCTCGTTCAGTCAGCCATTCATGATTCTTATAATTGGTTTGAATATTGGGAAATACTTTTTCAACCAATTCTTCTTTTGATGTCAATAAATTGCAGAAGTTATGAGGCAATGAAATTTGTCCTGAGGTCAGATCAACCGGCACCTTTCCGTTCCCAATTTCCAGCAATTGATGTGAGAATATCTCAGCTGATCGATAGTTTTGCAGCTGGACATGCATATTTGTAGTTAATTTTAACGTCTTTACGTGTCGCCACAAAGTAGAGTATTTCAGGCAAGCATTTATTTCATCCACTGGTGTCGATCGAGGAAGTACAGGTAATGTTTGCCTGAAATCTCCTGCAAGCAATATTAATGCGTTCCCAAATGGTCTGATGTTTCCATGCAAATCTTGCAATGATCGATTAAGAGCCTCGAGCGATTTTTTTGTGCACCATTGTGCATTCACCCAAACAATAAGTTTGCATTTCTGCAATACTTTTCCCATGCCGGATGCTTTGGAAATGTTGCACATGGGAGTTTCAATGAAGTTCAATGGCAATTTCAAAGCGGAATGAGCAGTTCTTCCACCTGGTAGCAATGTCGCTGCTATTCCGGACGATGCAAGAGCTAAGGCTATGCCATTTTGGGATCAAATTGCTGCCAGAATCAATGTAATTAGGAACATTTTACCAGTTACTCCTGGCGCATCTAAGAAGATTTCTCCAACCCCATTATTGACAGTTTGCATTATTTGATCGTAAATGCCTTTTTGCTCAAGCATTAACTTAGGAATATTTGATTGCACATATGACAAAAGATCACCCGTGCTGTAATTTTGTTCACAACGCAATTCTACATCGAACGAAGCAGCAGCAGATAGATTCGGTGATGGCATTCCCAATTGATTGAGAACTTTGTTCGCGATTTCTAAGCACAAATCTTCAATCATTATCAACGCTTCATTGTAGATTTCTGCTGTGAAATCCATGTTCATATTTGAATTTTCCTTGTGTATTCGACGGAAAATATCTTCAGCCATGTGCGATTTATATTTCTCCCATAACTCTGTTGGAGATGGAGAGCAGGTGGTCAAAATGACTGCAAACAATGCATGAATTTGATTTGGATGTGACGTATTGCATGCGTCATTAATGCATACATCCCAGTGTCGGTCGTTCTCCAATAAATTCAGAGCTTGACATGCACTGCGGAAAGTGGCATGTGTAATGCCGTTGACAATTCTCAATTGCTGGAAAGACGTTGGAACGGGCACATTTACCAACAGCATGCAAAGAAAGAAGCATTCATCTTGATTGGGATGCACAGTGTACAGTCTGCCTATCGTAGTTTCTTTGAATATGCCAGGTTGTCCGTCGACTCGCTCTCCTCATTTGCGTCGTCCAAATGATTTTCTACTCGCATTCCATGTGTAATACGTAGGCACTTCCGAATACAGCAGTGTTTTTGCAAATGCGTCATTTTGACATAACGTGAAGAAAGCAGTTAACATTGTAGTTGGTGGATTCAGGACTATTTGTTGCACATTTGCAGTTGTGAAATAAACGCGTTGTCCATTTTCTAGATGTACTGCTAAGTTAACAACAGCTGGACTTCGTTCATGTATGGGAAATGAAAGAATTCGCCATACAGCTTCATTGCTGCTTATGTATCTTCCAACCTGATGCTGTGCGATTTCATCGATATGTATGACCGCATTCCTATCACTTCTTTCTGGCTGCATGCCCAAAACTGCCATGTCGCTGCCTTTATTCACATACTTACAAATGTATTTCATCGGTTTAACGGAGTTACAGTATTCCACGTTTATGTGCGCTTTGTATGTTTTTGATAGCAAAGGCGAATATGGAACAACCCACCAGTTATCTACTTCGATGTCACCGTTTCGCATTTGTATGGTTGCTAATTTACCCCCATCTTCTGCTGATCTTCTTCTGTATAAAAGATATTCATTGTTTCCTGTAACTGTGTTGGATACTAATGCTCGAGGATATCGCTTAGAGCATTTTCCGTCTATCATGCATGGTGAATTTGGATTCAGTGTACCATAAGGTCCATGTGTCATATTTTTCGTCACAACTTCATGCAAATCCTTATCGACGTCGGCATCGGGTATTTCAGCGCATATTACATCGTTGATTTCATTTGAAGTGATTTTGTTATAGAGCCAGATTAGTATATGTGCGTGTGGCAATCCTCTCTTTTGCCATTCCACTGAGTACACCCAGCAGCGCACAGAGCCAAACACCATGTTTTACCATGAACTCCATCAGCGATTTCAGCTTCTGTCTGAAAACACGTGCTGTGATGTCATGCCTATCCACCGGCGATTGCCCAGGAAGTAAGAGCTGTTGTATATCGTCCCAAGCTGGATTGCATGTGAATGTAATGAATAGTTCTGGACGCCCGTAGTGACGAACATACGCAATTGCATCTTGAGCGTACTCATGCATACGACGTGGACTGCCTGTAGATGAAGATGGCAAAATCGTTAGTCTTCCAATGTTAGTTGTATTACCATCATTTACAACTGTATCTTGCAAATGAACGTATTCTTCAGAGCAAAGCTTGGTCTGATTCAAACAGGTGAATATCAAATGTTCCGTTTCGATTTTTGCATACATATCTACGATGTATTGGTGAAACAACTGACGGCATTTCAAAATGTGACTGTCTTCATTCTCTTGAATCATTAATCGGTATGAATAATAGTTCATTGCGCTGCATTTCATATTTGTTTCTTCGCCACTGACTGGATTTATCATCTTAACATTGAAGTGATATCCATCGGCACCATCCCAAAAAATTATTGGATATTGCAGGGCATCGTAGCATCGATGAGTTTCTGCAACTGTTGTCAATTGATCATTTCTCCGATGAAGAACGATATCTCTAGTTTGGAATTGATCTCAGACTATAACAATTGCCACTTCGTCTATAGTTGGAGCATTGAATCTTCGCACATGTTCTCCAGCAGGCATTTTGTCAGCATGAATAACAATCTTGTGTGTATCAGATGGCATCATGTCAATTGCTGTTTTGAACAAACGCACTAAATTGTTTTTTTCATGAAGAAGCTCTTGCAGTTGGGAAATGATGGACCTTTGTATGCCGGTAGAAATTCCGCAGCGTGCATTCAATTCATCATTGCCATCACCGATGAAATACATTTGTAGGAATTTATGTTGACCATCTGGGAACGGAGGCAGGGAGCCTGCTTTATGATAAATTTGTCCTTTCACTTTGAAAGTTGGCATGAATTGAGCTGTTAAGATTTCTGCACCGAACGACGTCATTTGGAAGCATGAGTTGTATTTCCTGATGTTAGATAGGAAATGCTTTGATTCGGCAGTATATCCGGCAAGCAAAGTTTTTAATGGCTCTGGCGGTTCTCCAAGTTGAGGCAGTTTAATTTTTCCGGCGGCGCAACACATTCCTTTCATTTCTCCATTAAATTTCAGAGCCTTGCAAATAAGGACACACTTCAGTCATAGTGCCGATGAGAACATGCCGGCTCAGACTATAATCATCAGCTGGGTTGTACCGGAATGCAAGGCGATTGTAATCGCATGATTGCTGAGCACGGAGTCGTGTTTGACGCTGATCTGCTATTTCTCGTTGACGTCTTTCAGCCACACTCAGCCTGTTGTGTTCATTCTGTTGAGAATGAAGCAGATCTGAAGCTGCAGAACACGATCGCCGTGCTCGCAACTGTGCATCTTGAAGTCTGGCTGCACGTCGCTCTGCTGCTTCCTCGGCATGTATATGATCCATTCTTTGTCTGTTTCGCTCGTTCTTCCTCAGTTTGATTTGCAATTACTCGTCGCACTGCTTCCGCACCGCGAGTATGACGACCTAAGTTTGATCTTCTGCGAGGCATTATTTGGATGAACTAAAGCAGATCGATTGCACTGAAAAAGAAGAAAGTTATAATAAAAACATATAAAATTGCATATTTGTATACAAATATATAGAATCCATAGTAGGTATATAAAAATACGCGCGTATTCGAATGCAACATGTGACATCTATATAATAGTAGGTATATAAAAACATGCGCGTATTCGAATGCAACACTGTGTGAAAATTTCAAAGCAATCTGTGAAGAACTTTCGGAGATTTCAGATTTTGAACAAACGAACATTTACATTTTTATTTACATAGATTGTGCCACATCCTGATTCAGAGTCATTTGCATTGTACACAAGTGTAGAAGCGTTGGCATACCACACACATATTTGAATTACTAGCTGAGTAACATTTAATTGACTGTACTTTGTTATACACCGAAATTCAACACAATTGCTTTAGGCTGTTGATTCTATTACTTGTGATGCAATTAATATTCTCATAACTCACTTTATCAGTTGAAATTAGTAGTCAGAATTGTATTTTAAAATGGATTATTTTCATGTTGCACTGCCTACATACAGTGCAACACCTTCCTGTGAGGGATGTGAAATGCTACTGATAATAGAGTGTACATTTCCAGAATTCTTTTCATGTTCAACAAATGCTACAATAAGATACACCACACCCAACACAGGGAAAGGAAGTTAATGGACTGCACAGTGTTCATCAGCTTTGCATTAATGCAAACTGTACTGCTTTAGGTCTTGATTAATGACAATGGGTAAGATGGCAAGAGTCAAGAGGTTAAACTGATTCTTCCAGTAGAACAGGGGAGACCGGGATTACCCAATGTCAAGGGATATTTCATACCAATTTCTTTATGTCCTACTTTGTGTACATTTAAAAAATAGGCTGCATTTCATAACAAAATAGTAGAGTACATGAAATACATAATAAAAGTTTTTTGGGAGGTACTAGCATACATTAAGCTGCATTAATAAACCTAATAGAAATATGAAACATTGCAATCCTTTATGGCACATTGAACAAATATTCAGGATCAGTAACCAACTCGCTTTTTTTTATTCTACACTCCTTCGTGTGCTGCAGAGATAAAACGGGGCCTGGTTTCAGAAGAAAGTTGACCACCTGGTCTCATGACATCAGTAAGCATGGGACTACTCAAAAAAGGAAATAGTGCCAATGTATACAATATAAAAATAAAATTATTATGCAATTGATTTCAACTTGTCAGGCTATCATTACCCATACCAAGTGGTCAGTACATATATTCATTGCAATTTATGTGATTTGATTTTAATAAATCAGAGAAGTAAAGAGAAATTGATGTCAGTAAGTTTTCTGAAAGCAGACCTGACCTTCATGCATTACTCAACAGTATTTACTGTTACACTATTTAACTGCAGTTGGTTTGCAGCATTTCACTGCGGAAAATACAGTTAGTCGGTCATAAAGTAAATGCAATAATACCAAGGAAAACAGACGAACTTCAACCAATACTTATCAGTATTTAGTCACTCCATTAGTAAGTGCAAGATTTATAACTGATTACTGAAAGTTTCATACTTAGGAATCAAATTTTGAGTCTTTGAATTAAAGGCATTTGCTGCTTAACACTTGTAAGTTCTTTTGTTGGCAATTTCTTTTTCTCTATTTCTCTCCCTTTTTTTCTTTTTTAGGTTCTTTTTTCTACATATCCAAAAAAAAAAAAAAAAATTCCATGGACAACTGGCCTACAAACCTCTCAGTTGCAGATACATTCAACACCTCCTACTTCACATCAACGGACTGCTTCAGAGAGCATTAGAGTTCAGTGACTCCATCCTGTGTGCAGGGTGGCAAGTCACGAACATGGGCCTCCGCATCTGGTTGAGGCTGCAATTAAGAGGGCAGTGGAAAAGCACTGGGACCAATACGAAGCTCACCTACAGTGGGTACAAGACTCAATATCCAAGTTATTTCCAACCACTGAGACACAGTAGGCCTTAACTATCACACCAACAGGGTCAGCCTGTGCAGGTCCATCAGGGCAGAGAAACATTTGTGGACCTGTGGGTCAGGGGGATACTGAACTCTCAGCCATACTAATCCTTAGGGGTATGTGTGTCATCAGTATGATTTTTCCCCTCCTCCTCCTGCTGTCAACCCGCCACATTGTTCCTCTCTGTTATGTCTGTATTTTGTCCTTAAAATTCTTTCACCCTTGCATAATCCTCACTTTTACACAACCTGCCCTTCTTTCTTCCCCAACATCTCTTATAAATCATAATGGTAAAATAGGAATGTATCACCACGAAAAGCATAGTACACAGTCTCTCACAGCTCCTCCTGCACAACACTTTTAATGCGTTCTTTTACTGTTTTCCTTGTCTGCCTTCTCTTTCACTATTTCTAACTGTTCTATCTTCTCCCTTTCCATCCTTATAAAAACAAGAACACAGTGCCAATAAAAGGACATCATTCAGGGGGATGGTTGATGGTTGATGATGAAGAATAAAAGAAATCAAAAACTTATCAGCCAGACAGCAGTCCAAAGCCTAGTTCAGAGCAAGATTTCAATAAAATTCTTGAGGGATCATTGCAGATCCCCACTCCCCACCAATTGCCAAAACATTTAAGACCGCATTCAAGGCATGATCTACATAGCAATTTTTCTGTACATAAATACATTAATTTCTTGACGGTTTACAACAATTCAGATATGCAAAAGTGTACCAGACACCACTTCTCAAAGTTGAGAATTTCTACAAATCGATACTGAAAATAGAAATAAATATATAATACTGTATATATACATACATACACACACCACACAACTTGTTGGTTATATTATAACTCAGATCCAACAAAGCTCTGACAAGGACAAAAACAGTCATTTTTGTTTTTCTTAATAAACCATGGTTTACACAAGCCATACCACTATTTTAAATAAGAATGCAAACTTGTCTTTGACATCTCCCATTAGAAGTTATGACAACAGTCTATTTTAGTAATTTGTATAGCGATATCATTTCCGTACAAATGTTACCTTTTTTTGTTTGCTAATTTCTAGAAATCAGTGCCACTAAATCACATGCTGTTGATTTGAATGCAGGCCTAGAGACATGAGCTACAGATGTCCTTTGTATATTTGTGAAGCTTGGGTGTAGGAGTATCACTCCTGTAATGTACCATTTGCTAATACCTCCAGCAAGATTGGGCACTTTCTTGAAAGTGAAATCAGTTGTCAGGCTACAGCTGGTTATTTCTGCTAAGACATTTGTAAATGAAACTTGAAGTGAGCCTATTATCAAATGTGCACCATACACTGTCCCAGCAGAAAAAAACACAAGAGTTTGGCAAGAAGCCACAAAATGTTTACGTGACAGCAACTGTTATTCTAAACTAATTAAGAATATGTCTAAATACATGGCATCACTGTCTACAGAAAGTTAGAAAAAAAAAATACAAAAGATGTGGAAAATAATGGCCTAATAAAATGGTACAACAACATGGTATGCTTACAGAGTCATTACTTCTTCAAAAAGCCTCGTCTCTAATTGTGCAGAATACTTGACATTTGTTTGAAATCATTTACAAATATATGCCATTCAATAAGGCTATGTATGCTCAGATATATAGATTGCTATGATATTACAGTCCACACTAATAGCATTCTTAAGATTTTTGTGTAATTTAATTACTATAATTACTAAGCATCAAAATACAGGTTTGATAGGAATGCAAAACAAAGCACTTATTGGTCTGATTCATACAATTAAAAGCTTTTAACTTTGAATAATCCAAATGAATTACAAACCAATGCTACCACTGGAGTTTTAAAAATTCACAAAATGTGATGATTTATCAGTAGTTTTATTTAATAATTTTACATGCAAAGTCATACTTATATAAACTCCAACTAATGACAGCTCACTATAGTAATAACTGGGGCAATGTTTATATATTATTTGGTGGCATCAAGAAATGCAGATTTTTCTAAAGCTACACCATGCAATTATTCTATGACTGGTACTGCAAAAATATTACTTTTAAAATGCCAGCTTATATAATTTTGACAACTACATTTTGTAGAAATGAGATAAAGACCAAAAGCCCAACAGGTGGGCTCAAAAATACTGCAAAATAGGAATCATGTTCCGTATGCCTTGCAAGTATCTGACCAGATCTTTTCCTATTATTAACAAAAGGAGTACCACCATCTTGTTGATTTTAAGATAAAGGCTCATACTCCGTGCAAATTTAAAACTCTCATCTGACATGGTATGTTCTCAGAGTTCCAAGCAAAACTGAGGCTATACCATGTGCAGTGGAATGGACTGAAGGCATATTTATTTCCTAGTTCCCTAAAGAATTTCAGATGCAGCTCTGCTGCATTTCTTATTACACTGTCACAAAAACAGCTGATGCATGCACTGAGCATTTATGTGCTGTAGACTGAGGTAACTTTGTGCTTGCGCACAACTGATTGTGCTCTTCATACAAAGAGGAGAGTGAAAAACAGAATGTCACTCACCTCTGTAGTGAAAGCAGCTTACAAACTGTGCCAATTAAGAATGATTCTTCTACACTAGTAAGGACTTCAGCTAAGGCTCTTTTGAAGTTTGTATTCCTTCAGTCCCATGCATATGCTTGGATAGTGCTCAAGTACAGGAACGTAATGCAATGTTACCTTCCACTACAGTGTACAGAAAGAGTAAACTGCATCTTCCAGTAGATGTTGTGATGTACACTACCAATTTTGCCATAAAGCTGTAAAGTATTCTTTATAACAAACTAGCCAGAAACACAGCTAAATTTGTCTAGCATATTTCCAAAAATGAAAATCCACAAGGGCATTCATGTGATGCATGTTTCAACTGAGCAAAGCTTGTGACACTGTAACTTGGCTGAAGTAAGCTTGCATGAGCCAGAACAGTGAGGTGACTAGATGATAAATACCACTGTATTTAATTGCTTATGACAGTGCTCGAGTACCTGGCCCAGTGTATCTCTGAGAATCACTGTGTAATCACATCAATATTACCAACTTCCTAGGCTCTCATATGTACTTACTAGGCTAGTGAACTGTGAGGATTTTAAAAACCCTATCCTTACATTTACATGATATTTTTTAGCCCTTATATTCTGCCCTATGTTCAAATAACCCAGAAGCAGGCTGAACAAGGTTATGATGAAATAATTTGCTTGTTGGCCCTGTCCATGAGAAACATGGGTGATAATCCAAGGAATGAATTTGCAGACTCCCATCTATTGATCCAGATTATATTTGAAGAGAGCAACAGAAGTGCTTCATTTTATGTGGACTGGAAAATATTTCTATAAAAGAGTTAATTGCTGGGATGCACAGTTAAATACGTTCTATTTATGTTGCAAAAGAGATCCCTTGAGCTGGTGTTCACACTTCCATTGGACTTGCAAATGTGTAATAAGTCTAATAGGATATGGTCTGCGAGGCTCTATACAAGAGGCAGAGGTTACTTCTTAGTACCCAATATAATACTGAAAAGGGACAAGGGTTTGACATGGGCTGCATACATCATGAAATTTAGGCCCCTGATTTTTAATTTTTTTATTTTTTTTGCTTTTAATGAGAAAGCGTTGTGGTTGTGTTTGGACAGGTACATATCAAAAGGGGTCAGGCTGATGAGCGACAAGTAAAGTGGAATGATTACATTCCTGAACCTGGACAGCATACTTTAGCAATAACCTAGGACTGTGTGTGAGTTAATCCTGTGATACCCGCACCCATTCATAGGTTATTTCTATAATGCAATTACGTTACTTAAGAAATTGCTTACCTCTCCTAAATTAGTTCTTTGTATAATGGTGCTGTAGCATTCCTCCGTGTTCTTCATGGTTTTCTGATGTACTGCTCATGTGTACGGAGCTTGCATTCCCACGCTTGCAGATACGTCAGTACAGCGCAAGTGAAGCAACGAAGGAAAGACAATCTCAGTTCCTTTTATTTTTTTTTTTGGCAAAATGCAAGAAATCTGAACAAAACCCAACATAATGGGGGGACAAAGGTCCAAAACAGAGAAAGTTCCTGGAATAAGTTTTATGTTAATGCTCATTTTTGAAAGAATACGAAGCCTGAACCTGAAATGTCTGTCAGTATTTAATGACTAATTCCCAGTGGCTTGCCAGAAAAAAATATATAATTTGTATGAGGAGCAAACCAAAACTATAGTCAAAAATCTGGACATTCTACAAAAATCTGTTCAGTAGTGAGGACTGAATGTCTGTTGTGATATTAGGAGGGACAGCACAGAAATACAAGGAAAATTCGGTAAGTTTCCATTTTTTTTTTTAGTTTTGCAGGATGTACCTGATTTTTTTTTTTTTTTTGTATTTTGCTCTGTCCTCTAACCATACGCTGATACAAAGTCTGGCCACTCTATGGTACTTCAGCGGTTGGACTTTTTCTATTGGTAAATGCTTGATTTACAACCAGCACTGGTTGTACTAACCTATATACCTATGAAGCACACAGGGTCTTTTCAATCAGCATGCTAACTTTCAAATGGCTAGGAGCCATTATTGCACAATTTTCGACAGAAGATTTGTAATAAAAATTAATTCCTTAAAATATCAGATACATTTTAATCAAAAAACATTTCATTGTCAACACAGGCTCCCAGATCCCTGACAATGTGATCAACTTTCCGTGCTGTACTGTAAATGCAAAAATTACATGGGAAGTCCTAATTAAGATGTGAAAGACAGAATTAAAGACCGGATTATACATTTCTTGGTATTTAGTTTGAGTCCTTGGTTTTGACACCAGCTAGTTGTTTGGGAAAGGCCCTCTTGTGCTGTCATCTGGTGAGTTTATGATGGCACTAATTTAAAGTCATTTGTAAACTTGATTAGCCAGAGACACTTAACATACACCTAGCAGAGATAAAGCCTGTTATATCTTAAGAAACAACTGGCTGTTTAATACAATAACTATCAAATTCTCTCCAAATCTGGAACTTCAGTCATCTTGGTCATTAAGGGTATGACCTGGCAGACATCATGACAATGGGATTAGGCACAGTTTGACAAGACTCTCTGATCTTCTTGTCTGCATATATCATTTTCTGACTTTGTTGTTCTACTGGAGAGGCTGAATGAGGTCCTGCTGTCAAGTACTTAATACTCCCTTACAGCATTCTTTCTTTTTTCTCCTAGAAGTAATAAAGGGGCAGTGTAATTACTCTGCAGCCACAGGAAAAAATACCACACATGCATACGCATGCGTGCGCACACACACACACACACACACACACACACACACACACATACAGACACACGCACACACAGACAGACACACAGACACACACACACAGACAGACACACACAGACACACACACAGACAGACACACACACAGACAGACACACACACACAGACACACAGACACACAGACACACACACACAGACAGATACACACAGACAGACACACACACAGACAGACACACACACAGACAGACACACAGACACACAGACACACACACACACAGACACACAGACACACAGACACACAGACACACAGACACACAGACACACAGACACACACACACACACACAGACATACACACACAGACATACACACACACTACTGTTGTTTGACTGCACAGTGACAAAAGTACTGTTTGATTACTGCTCCTGTAATCAGAATGCTTTGCAAGATTAGTTAGACTCTCTAACAATTCTCTTTCCCTGTTCAGCAGAAATAGAATGACTGCCTTCCTCTTTTGCTGTTTAGAGTGCAGTACTGCATTTAGGATTATTTTTGATTATATTTCAACTAAAGCTAATAAGATCACTTATTACCTTTGACTGGATTCCTAGATGGCACTGATGCAAGTATGCAGACTGACTGACAACCGCTAACAAGAAACTTGTCAATAGATTCTGAACTCCCACCCACTAATACCTGAAACCACCCCCACTATATCACTTTTACAGGTGTATTCTCCATGTCCTTAATTACTTATCTCAGTCTTCACAATTTTTAGGTACTTTTGGTGCCCCTCATTGTCTGCCAGGGTCTACTGAACCCTTCTACCTCTACTGGATTCGCTCCTACATTGTTCAAGGCCCAGGGGGGTGGGGTTTTCAGCTTCCCAGGCATCACTGCAGTGCTGCTGAACAAGTATTTTACCTATTACTCTCCACCACTGCACCTGCTTAGTAATACCAAAAAAAAGAGTGGTGTCCAAGGGGCATTGGTGGTGAACTGCCCCTCAATTCTGCAAGAGGCTGACATCAGCAGGATTCTACACCCACCCTCAGGCATATCCAATAGAATTTCATACTGTTTAAATTTCCCTTGTGGTGAAAAAGGTGTGTACCTGGCAGATGTGCCTCCCTCCACCCCTTCCAGTTGGGCATGTACATCCTCCTTACCTGTACCATCAATCATGTGGGCAATTACTTGAGCATGGGTGGCCAGGACCATAGTCAGGGCTTTATTCAACTATACCAACCGATGAAGGAATAATGCTCACATTTAATGTGTATGTGTGTGTGTGTGTGTGTGTGTGTGTGATATATATATATATATACACACACACACACACACACATATACACATACATACATATATATATATATATATATATATATATATATATATTATATATATACACACACTATATATGTGTGTGTGTGTGTGTGTGTATAGAGAGAGAGATAGAGAGACAAACATATGGATATATGGATCATTGTCCCTTTGATGGCTAGTTATTAGATCCGAGGAACATTTGTGGAAGTTTAGTACAGAGTAGCTCTCATGGAGTGGAGTTTTGTTCAAAGATAGCGGATATTGAAAGGAGTCTGTTCACTTGGGGAAGCAAGTGCTTGTTTTGGATTGTAATGCTGAAAGTTTTGGTTAAACGTTTATCACTCGGGGTACTTATGCATGTGCAAATGTTTGCAGGTTGAGGTCAGAGTTAGGGATAGGTTTAACGTTACATGTGTGAGCTATTTTTGATGTACGAGTGGAAGGCAAATGTGCGTTTGCATTATTAATGCAGAATCCTGATATTCTGTTAATTCTGAAGTCAGTAAGATGGCTGTGTGAGCGAGAGTATGTATGGGTTAGGGTTGAAATAAGCAGGAAACCACATAAAATGTCAGGACCCCCTTTACCAAGTCCTGCAATACTAACAATGAATGGCCAAAAAAAATGGTCTTACATATATTAAGTCTGAGATAACCACTTCTCAATATTCCCTTTTCTCTGAGGTCTAGTGATCTCTGAGTTAGTATATACAAGTTTAGGGGATACTGGGGGCTCTGCCCTCATATATGGGCTGCAGGGAGATGTTTTTAGGACAAGATTCATGTTCGATATTTACTATTCTGCATTTTTGTTGTGTCAGCATTTGGTGTTACAACTGCTGGCATTTTACCAGAGAGGCATGGTGCATGTTTGCTTAGGTATGTATTGCAAGTCAAAGAATCTCATATAATGTGGGTGTTATGGAATGGATTTATCTAAGGTAAGGTGTAAGGATGTGGTTGAGGTAGCACACCTAACTAAGGTGGTACAATGGGGGGTGCAAAGCATCTCTGCCCATAATTACTAATGCATTCAACATGCTTTTATTTTAGAGTACTGTTCTTTGCTGTTTGTTATAATCCTGAACTACATACTTATCTCTTACTTCTCATGTACATAAGAGCACATTCAAGCAAGCCTCTGCCACTAACATTTCCAAACAAATTACAAGAGCAGCATCTAACTCATAAATCCTTTACTATACCCTATGAAAAAGTACTAACTACACTCCATCAACATATGTTATATATAAACTCTGTGTAAATCATCAAAATGTATTCCTGTTCTAATAATCACCCCAGTCCTACTTTCTGGAGACACTGATCTAAATCTTAGCCCTACTATTTATACTATGAAATACAGCAAGTGACCACAGGATAACTAAACATATGAAGTATACATGACAAATACTGCCCACATCCATTAGAAGCAAATCTACACTACCATAAAATCACAGTACTTACAGAATCATGGCCTATGGATGGTTCTTGGATTTCCCCTTTTATCTACAAATTATACAGTTTTCACCAGCAACAGACTCAGGCCTAGACATGAAAGCATACCTTTTATCAGCACAAGAATTCTGGACAAAGACAAAAATAATACGAGGACAAAGGCCCCAAAATAGGAGCAGATTTTAAATATTGCCCATATAAAGTTATAAAGCTGCCAGAATAACAGGATTTGAATTATGTATTTTCTGAAGGAAATACAGTCTGAAATTCAAATACATGTCATTATGTAGTATTATTTAGTTACTTTACTCTTCAGTGATTTTCCAAAAATACACAAATGTTATGCAAAACAGACCAAAAATACGAGGCAAAAATCTGGACATTCTGCGAACACCTGGACAGTTGAGAGGTATCAATGGAAGTGATGTGATGATTCTGATGATAAAGACCAAAATAATCTCAATGTATGACTTGAGCAGAAGTGGACACTCGTGCAATTATTTCAAAGGCACTACGCAAATTTGACCACCGGCTGTATCTATTCTAAAAAATACTTTACTGCAAATACTGACAAAAACTAAAAAAATCCAAATTTGTGGTGACGTTAGCCTTAACTGTAACACTTCTCTTACAGGTTTGGAAAGAGGTTAGCACCTATTGCAATCCCTAAATCTAAAAACTCAATTATTGGTGCAGTTATTCCTAATATACCTGACAAGCTTGTTTATATAAACATTCTATCAAATGACCTTAACAATCATTGCCCTATACTCACTCAGTTGTCTCGAAAAAGGTCTTGCCTTAAATTATAGTTACAAACTTAGTTCCAAATAACTCTGAAAGCTTATTGCTAAAATTACAGCTGACTGACTGCTTGGACACTAACAAATATGCTGATCTTTACTCCAGCATATCAAGTTTCTATGGCTTATAATTCAAATTAAATTACCCCTGTTAAAAATGGGAGTACCTGAAGGTATCCATGAGCACTACAACACCCAGGAATACTAAAGATGAACAAGGCAACAAAATGGCAAATGGATGTACAGCATGATGGGCGTCAGTCTAAGCATCCTTCAAATATCCAAACTAATGTAGGTAAAGTTCAGTGCTACAGGAATCTGTAAAGCCACTCATTTTAGAAACCAACAAACATTCTGAAGTAGAGTGAAGTCTCCACGCAAACAGAATCATTTCAAACTAGGGAACAGATTATAAGCTATCTTCTGATCTAAGAAAAGTTGTCCAGATTAGCAATTCAGATGCTATTCCGAAGCATTAAGTTTTATTACACATAATATACGTATTCCCTCAGTCATATTACACAAAATATTTGCTATTCCCCTACTACTTTAAATCACTATCTGGCTAGAAAATAAGAACCTTAATCAACTACAGTGAGCTTCTTAACTATGGTTCCCATAAGGACATTAATACACATGTACACAGTAACTCTCACAACAAAGATAATACCACTAAGCATTAAGCACACTCATCATACCTCCGCCTATGGTCTCTTCACTCAATACTGCCTCAAAGTTTAGAAGAAAATACATATAAACAAATCCTTGATCACATTCAGAAATGACAGCTTCTCAGATAATCATGGACTTTGCCCTAAATATAACATTCAGACAGCAATAGCCATGTTAAACTGTCAAATGTAATCATATATGAAGAATGGTTTATAAACTGGAACAACTTTTCTAGACTTAAAAGTATGGATTATTTATTAAATTAATTCAGGGTTCTGTGATTATCTGCTCAATAGATAAATTACAGTTACTTGGCAAAATTCCTTTTCAGATACATGACTGGTCACTAATGGAGTTCCATCATGATTTACTTTAAGCCCACTGCTCTATTCATTTAGCAATGTCTTGAATGGGACACATTATACAATTATTTATATGTATGCAGATTATATTATACTAACAACTGGTCATAAATCATTAAACAATCTAATTGCTGTCTTGCAAAATAACTCAAATGACAATTTCAAGCGGTCTCTACAAATAAACTGACTAATAACACAGACAAATGTACTATTATGGACTTGGGCACAGCAAAAAGATTTGCTAAAAGTTTAACACCATTCATTCCTCACTGATACCACAGGAACCTTATTCCCTTTTGCTAAAGAAAAATATTTAGGCATAGTGTTTGGTGAAACACTTACAGAACTTACAACAACTAGAATACTACAGGAACTTTAGGTGGCATAAAGTACTTCACTTCTAATCAAGCTTTATTACATATACTTATAAACATTTAAATTCCTGTAACAGAATATACCTTGCATATCATAGCTCATGCTTCTGGGTAAAACACAGCCTTGTTACAAACTGAAAACAAGGTTATTAAGCTTATACACCTTGCTAGTTCCAGGGAACATCATTGTCTTTTTATTCAAAGAGCAAAATGGGCCAACACACTTACCTTAAAACTGCTTAGAGAGAAATACTGCTCACTGCTTCCAAACAAGCTGATACAAGAATCATATACTCTTGCAGAAAGTACAGTTGTGTACTTACCATAAATGTAGATGTTAGAGTGTGTATTCACTGTTGCAGTCATTACAATTGGGTTATCCTGCTGGCAGGCTACCCGCAGTCGGCCTGAATTCCAAAGTCTAGGTCCGGTCCGGCGTCAGTTGCTGTCGCCTCCTCCCCGACGTCAGTGTGCCAGGGGTATAAAAGATGCAGCTGACGCCATTTTCTTCTGTTTTTCTTGCCCCAGATGTCAGGTCCCCCCCAAAAGGGAAGGCTAAAAATATGTCAATAAAGCATGCATGCACCAAGGTAAACTTTTCCTTCATCTACAAGCAAATACACCACATAGATTGCATAGAATTGAGAAGTACAGATAAGTTCCAGCAAAGATAAGGGGGATAGTGGGAGGGTAACCTGGACTGCAACAGTGAATACACTTGAACATCTACATTTATGGCAAGTACACAACTGTACTATGTTCATCGTGTTTCACTGTTGCAGTCATTACAATTGGGTTGAATCCCAAAGCTAAGGTTGGGAGGCTGGAGCTACATAGGATTAGGAACAGCTATGAGGCCATGCAGACCAGGAGTGGCAAAGCCTGCCCTGGATTTAGAGTAGAGTGGTAAGTGATAGTGCTTTGTAAATGTGTGCAGTGAACTCCAGGTTGCAGCCTCTAAAATGTCTTTGGTTGGTACTCCTCTGAGGAAGGCTGCTGAAGTGGGTGCTGCTCTGGTTGAATGTGGCCTAATGCCCTTAGGCACTGATTTGCCATGTTGTGAATGGCAGAAATGAATGCAGTGGCCTATCCACTTTGAAATAGTCTGCTTTGAGATAGTCTTTCCTTGAGATCCTGCAGCATATGCCACTAGTAATTGCTCAGTCTTTCTGAAAGCTTTGGTTCTGTCCAAGTAGAAGCGCAGCTGTCTGTGTATGTCCAAAGAATGCAGAAGTCTCTCACCCTTATTCTGTGGATTTGGGTAAAAAGTAGGCAAATGAATAGTTTGTTTAAGGGCCACACTGGACACTACCTTAGGCATAAATGTCGGGTTTGTCCTCAAAGAAACCCTATCTGGATGGAAAATGATAAAAGTTTCCACAGCCATGAGTGCCTGTAGCTCTGAAACTCATCTTGCAGAGGTTATTGCTAGGAGCAGAGCTGTTTTCCATGATAAAAATTTTATATCAGCTGAAGAGGCTGGCTCAAAAGGAGGCAGGGTGAGTTTTTCCAAGACATAATTGAGGTCCCATGCAGGAATTGATGTTCTCCTTGGAGGCCTTAAGTTTTTGGCTCCTCTGAGGTACTGCCTTAATAAAAGATGAGAAAAAATAGGTGGCTCTGTACTGTAATGAGCTGAAATGACAGAGGCATGAATCTTAAATTGATGAAAAGGATAGGCCTTTGTCCAGCATCTCAGTTAAAAATTGCAAAATCTGAGGAATATTTGGTACAGATGTGTCAATACCTTGTGCCTGGTTCCAAGCACAGAATCTGTTCCATTTTTCAGCATAAGATTTTCTGGTACTAGGCCTCCTGGCCTCCAAAATAACATCCATCACCGCTTTAGAGAGAGGTGTATTTTGAATGACTACATTATCCGCCATGCTGCCAGATTTAAGGTCTTGAGTTGGCTGTGCAGGATCTGATTGTTGTGTTGGGACAGTAAGTGGGGAAGTTGAGGTAATGTCCAGGCTGGGTATTGAGACAAGCTCATTAGGATTGGGTACCAGTGCTGGCGGGGCCAGTCTGGGGCAATCATTAACATTTTTGGCTTCTCTTGTCTGACTTTTAGGAGTACCTTGGGGAGGAGAGGCAGTGGAGGAAAGGCATAGACTATTAAGTTTTTCCATCTGAAAGATAGAGCATCCACTTTCCATACTTGCTTGTGATAAGTCCTTGTGCAGAATCTCTTTGGTTGGCAGTTGTGAGGGGAGGCAAATAGATCTATGTCCGGGCATCCCCAATTCCTTATTATCATGCTGAAGACTTGTGGATCCAATTTCCACTCATGGGGATCCATGAGGTTTCTGCTTAGTTCGTTTGCCACAGTATTTATCTTTCCTGGCAGGAATTGTGCCTGCAGATGTACTTGGTAAGTCAATGCTGTGTCCCACAAATTCATGGCTAGTCTGCATAGGGGGTAGGAATGAGTGCCTCCCTGCTTGTTTATGTACCACATGACTGTAGTATTGTCCGTCTTTATCAGTAGTTGTACCGGATGAAGTAGATCCTTGAAGGCTGTCAGGGCATTCTGAACAGCTAGCATCTCTTTTTGGTTGATATGTAGATGCATTTGGCTTGCGGACCATGTGCCCTGAATACATCTTCCTGCCATGTGGGCCCCCCAGGCATAATCTGATGCATCTGTTGTTAATATCTGCCTGGCTGTGGGTAAAGCGAATGGCTGTCCCTTGTTGTGGTGACAGGCCTTTGCCCACCACTGAAACTCCTGTTGCAGGCAGGGAATGAGGGTAATTATTGTTTCAAGGCTGTGACAATGTTGAGTCCAAACACTTTTTAGATACCATTGAAGTTTCCTCATATGCAGTCTTGCATATGGAATTAGCAGAATGCAGGATGCCATGAAGCCCAAAGCCTGCAGAATTTTTCTTGCAGATAACTGGGTCTTTGTTGCCAACATTTTGAAATAAGTAGTCAGTTGCCTTTGTTTGTCTGGCGTGAGATAAGCCATCTGGGCAGCTGTATTTATAGGTTCATAGGTAGGTACAAGGCTATCGGCCCTAGGGCCTATACAAGCCTAGCCAAAAAATGTACCCTGGCTTTCGCCACCCAAGAAAATTATTTTCCTGTGCCCCTGTCGAGCAGAGCCACAGAAGTGATCCCCAGGGTGAATTTCCCATCCAATCAAGATTTTTCTTGAAGAGTGCTAATGAGGAGCTCTGTTTGACATAGATAGGTAGTCTGTTCCAGAGTATGGGAAGTCTCTGGGACAGGAATCTATCCCTCCAGCATGTTCTGTTTATTGTGGTGATAAGGTTTAGGTCCCTAGAGCGTGTAGCTCGGAGGGATTGGGATTTCTTTAACTGGAGCATGTCCAACAGTTCTGGGTTTGAAATAGCTTTGTATGTTAGGCAGAGATCGCCCTTGAGTAGGTGATATGTGATGGAGTAAAGCTGTAGTTTTTTGAGACCGTCTCCATAGGGCATCTGCTTGAGGCCAGTAATCCTCTTTGTGAGGTATTTCTGTGGTCTTTCCAGTTGTTGTGGATGTCTTGTGAGGTACATACCAAAAGGGGCGCTGTACTCTATAATGGGTCTAATGAGCGATGAGTAGAGGCGAACAATGACCTCTTTTTTTCTGGATGAGAATCCTTTTGTGATGAGATGAGCCACGTAGAAGGATTTCCTGACCACTGTGGTGATGTGATTATCAAAGGAGAGACTACTGTCCACCTGTGTCCCAAGGTCTCATCACATTTTCGGCATTAAGTAGACTACCAGCTATGTGGTAGTTCATGGGTATAGAGTTTTTACCAAAGTGGATGACAATACACTTTTTGGCATTGAGCTTCAGGCCATGGCTTTGACACCAGGTATCTGTCTCATTGAGGCCCTTTTGTAATTTGTCCACATTGTTAGGAGTTTCGATTATGGCTCCTAGTTTGCTGTCATCTGCAAACTTTGTTAGCCAAAGGCCTTCTGTGTTGGCCTGCACTTCAGAGAAGTAGATACCAAACAGGAGAGGACCCAGGACTGAACCCTGTGGTACTCCACTTGTCACTGGTCTGATGTCGGATTTGGAATCCGCTACTTTCACAGTGTGGGTTCTGTCCGTGAACCAGTTGGCAACCCATCTTGTGACATAGGGATTTATACCTAGTTTAGTGAGCTTATCTATAATTCCAGAGTGGGGGATGGTATTGGAACGCCTTGGCGAGATCTAGATAAGCTGTGTGAACCATTTTACCCTCATCTATGGCTTTGGTGACTGCTTCAAAGAAGTCAGTCAGGTTTAGTAGACATGATCTGCCTTTTACAAATCCAAACTGGGTAGGGTCCAGAGTTTGGAGATTACCAATGTCTTTGTTTATGAGTTCCACGATGATACGTTCCACGGCCTTGCAGACCAGGCTCGTCAGGCTAATGGGGCGGTAGTTCCCGGGGTCCGTCGTGGCTCCCCCTTTGTGGAGTGGGATAACCGTCGCAGTGCGCCATTCAGTGGGTACAAAGCCTGAGGTGAGGCTATGATTGAACATGGTACTTACGTAGGGTGCCAGTTCATTCTGTAGTTCATGTAGAACGCGTACTGGGATATTGTCAGGTCCCATGGATGCTGTGTTCTTGGCTTTGGAGAGTGTGTTTTTTACCTGTGCAGCCATGATTATAGGAACTTTGCATTCTTCCGGTATAGAGATGGGCCCTCTAGGGGGTGAGAGGGGGGTAAAGTTAACACTGAACCTATCTGCTAGGATGTTGGCAATATCAGTTGGTTCTGTATATTTAGTGCCATTGTGCTGTAACTCAGCACAGATCTGAGTGTTCCCATTTAGATTCTTGACATAGCTACAGAATGTTTTGTGGTCGTCTTTTTTTTGTTTTCGTAACTAGCTTTGGAGGATTTTATGAGGGATCTCAGCTTCTTACTGAGGTTGACCAGGGAGTTCCTCCAGTCATGGGATTTTACTCTTTTTTTGCAACAGTTTCTTTCTTCTGTTGTAGAGTTTGTTTATGGCAGAGGACCACCAGATTGGCTTCCTTTTTTTGGAGGATAACATCTTGGTTCTGTTCGCGATAGCATGATCCATGCACTCGTGTAAGTGCTTATAAAGTGCATTTGTGTAGGGTTCGGCAGTCATACCTCTATTGTCCGTCTGCATGGGTGTCATGAAGTTTGCCACTTCTGTCAAGTGTGAAGTTGGCTTTGGAGAAGTTTTTTACGATGGTTTCCCTAATTGGGGGTGGGGTGGGATGTGGATGTCTAGGCTGAATAGCTTGTGGTCGGATCTGACCAACGAGGAATTGACCTCTGGTGTGGAACACTGGTTTTCCCATGTTGGTAATGACCAGATCTAGGATATTGCTGCCCCTGGTGGGGGTGTGAATAAGTTGATCCAAGGCGTTGGAATTTATGAATTCTAGAAAACGTTGAGCAAAAAGTTGGTACATGAGTAGTTTTCACAGTTAATGGTGGGGTAGTTGAAATCGCCCATTATTACTTTCCAGTGCATCAAGAAATGAGGAGTGTGAATCCTGGGACATGGTGGGGGGTCTGTAGCAAGCTACAATATGGATTGCGGTCTTGCCCAGAGTTAGTTGCACATGGATAATCTCGGATGCATTATGCTGTGCAACTAGCCTGGAGGTGTGGATATCCTTAATGAATATGGACACGCCTCTGTCTTTAGTGCTTCTTTCTGGGTTAGGTGGCCGAAAGGTGTGGTATGAATTGAAGCCTGGTAATGCAAGGGTGCTCTCTGGAGCTTTGAGAACCAGGTCTCTGTCACTGCACAGATGTCAATGTTCTCCATTTTAAGGAGTGCCTCAAGTGAGTGCATTTTGAGGTTTAGACTTCTAGCACTGAGTAGCATTACCCTCAGATTTTGCTTGCTTGTACCTGTTACAGTGGTGAATTTGTCATTTGAACCTTGCCTAAAAAATGCACTATAAGGGTGGCAAGAGCCTTAGCCAGTATCCGGAATCCTAAGGGCGAGAGGTGCAGGCCATCTCTGGCAAAGCATCGTGGACCGTCGATCATGTCGTCCCAGGCAGACAAATACTGGATCCCCTTAGAATGACACCAGAAGCTTAGCCAATTGTTGAAGTCAATCATTTTGTCCTTGTACTGTGGTATCATTCTGGGTGATGGCAGGATGCTACTCAGGGTTAGGGTCATACCTGCCTGGGATACAAGATCGGAGAGCTCCTCCACGTCTCTTTTCATGTAGTCCAGGGAGGTACGTCTCAGGTCATTCACAGCAACATGGACAATGACAGTGTCATATTTGTACTTATTGTGGAGTGACCTGAGTGCATGCGTTATGTGGCAGGTCCTGGCACCTGACAGGCAGCTGACAGTAACTTTCGCCTTGTTTAGTTTAGTGAGTGGAACATCAGCGTGCCTAACTATAGAGTCACCTATGACTAGAGTGTTGGGTACATTGTTATGCCTTATGGGCTGTGGTTGAGTGGCACACTGAGTTTGTGGGCTATGTGTCATTTGGGTTGTGTTGGGGGGTGGAGTTTGCTTGCATTTATGCTTTGGATGTCCAAGCTTGCACCCAGGAATATTATCTCCTGAGAGGGTACTAGTTTTGATTTCTTTTCGTTTACTGTGTACCCTAGGCATGTTAGTAATCTTTTTACAAATGCCAGATGCTGTAGTAGAATGTCCTTGTTCTCTGATTGAAGAAGGCAGTCGTCCAAGTAAGGATATATTTGTATTCCTCTTTGTCTGCAAAATGTAATTACTGGAGCCAGGCATTTTGTGAAGACCCTGGGCGCAGTAGATAAGCCAAAGGGCAGTGCAGAGAATTGGTAGTGCATTGAGCCAGCTATGAATCTGAGGTATCTTCTGCAAGATTGTCTGATTGGGACATGCAGGTATGCCTCTTTTAGGTCCAAAGTTACGAGCCAAGCCTTCTTGCCTAGTATGGGCAGAAGCTGCTGCAGAGTCAGCATTTTGAATCTTGGAATATCCAGGTATGTGTTTAGAATAGCTAGGTCCAGTATTGGTCTCCAGGCTTTGTCCTTTCTGGGCACCAAGAACAGTCTTGAGTAAAATCCTTGTCCCGGCTCTTGCTGTGGTACTTGCTGTATGGCCCTCATGTCCATGAGGGATGACACTTGCTTTTGTGCTTCGGCCCATTGATTTTTTGTCAGGTCTGGCAAACCGTTTGCCCTTGGCAGGGTGTGAAAGTGAAACCTGTAGCCTTGTGACACTATATCCAAGACCCATTTGTCCTGGGTTATTACATGCCAATTGTGAGAAAAAAAAAGTGCTAGTTTTCCCCCTAAAGGTGCTGCCAGAAGGTAAGTGCTTGGCGCAGGCAGGGGGAAGTCATTGGGACTGTTTCCTGTACGGCTGTGATTTGTCTTCTCCGCTTTTGGAGGTAGAAGCATCCCCATTGTTTAGACCTTTATGAGCCTTGGGGCTGGGATCTGCCTCTTTGTGGCCTGTCTGACACTGGAAAGGACCAATTCTTTCTAGGCCAGTGCCTGCTAAATCTTGGAGGCTGTACCTGTAAGAAATCCTTGACTGTTTGCATAGATTTAGCTTTGTCCTCCATTTTCTTCAACACCTCTTCTGCTTTAACACCAAACAAGGTATCATGCTGTAATGGAGCATCTAATAATTTTGCTTTAACATGATCAGGCAGATTCTGTTCCTTTAACCAAGCATGCCTCCAAATGACAGAACCCATAACAGCGGCCCTGCAGGAGGCCTCCAGAGAATCAAAACCACATTGGAAAGTATGCGTTCCCACTTGTTCAGCTGCATGCAATAAATCCTGCATTTCCTTGTTTTCTGCACATTCAGAATTTGTCAACATTTTCTGTTTAAGCAGTGACATAATATATTGCTGATATTTAAGCATATGAAACTGATGATTTAAAGCCCTTATAGCCAAGGTAGCAGAAGTGTACATCTTTTTTCCCCATCTGTCCAGTGCCCTAGAATCCCTGTCAGACGGGGTAGGGTTTTTTGCAGTGGAAGCCTTGACCCCTTTGGGACCTTGAGAGATAGTTTCTGGGTCAGCAGCAGGGTTCTTAAAAAGACATTTATGTGATTCAGGAACCCTGTAGTATCTGTCTGGCTTAACAGGAGCTGGAGGTAAAGAGTCAGGAGTCAAACTGGACTCTGAAAATACATCTACAATGTCTAGCACAGGTGGAATAGCAAGGGGCCTGTGCTGAAGTAGTAAAAGGAAGTCACGGAGCCTTTTCTTAGCTTCTGAATAATCTTGGCTCTTCCAGTGGAAATGCTCTCTCATGGTATGCAGAGTTTCCCCAAAAGAATAATCATCAGGAGGAGAGGCTGAAGGGATAGATTCTTCAGCATCAGAATCCTCATAGGGAGGAGAGTATTCCTGATCAGAAGAGGAATCAGAAGAAATGGAAACCTGATCTGAAGAGTCATATACTGTCTCTTGCCTAGGCCTCTTATCAGGAGGGGGGAAACCCCTGATCAAAGTAATTAGGTCCTCGGCCATTTTGAGCATCTGTTTTTTAGGCATGGAGGCCTGTCCAAGGGGCTGTTGTACTTGTTTCTTTGTCTTTAGAGAAGCTTTAGTCTTTGCTTTTGAAGCTGAAGTCGTTTTAACATACAACTGTGTAGGCCTGAAAATACCCTCAGAAGCCGATGCCTGCTCAGCGGCTCCAGACCCATCTGAGGGAATAGTTTCCGAGGTTCCAATACCTTGAGTTTCCAGTGGCCTACTCGACTCCACGTGGGAGTCAGAAGCGGCCTGCGGCTGTAAAGTAGCAGGCGTCAGGGGCTGTGAAAGCGCCTCACTGAGAACCGGCAACTGGCTTAGAAGAAGCCTCGTCGTCAGTTTTGGACCTCAGATGCCAGTCCTTTTCTTTTTCTTTGCATTTCTTTTGAATTGCGGTAGTCGGATGGCTATCTGACAACATCTTGTAATTAAATCTTCTGCCAAAATAGTGAAATGTAAAATTGTACTGACGCTTAATAGTGCGTTGGTTAAATCTAGCACAAAATCAACAATTAGCAACATCGTGATCAGGGCCTAGGCAAGGAATACATTAAGAATGGAAGTCCTTATGACGTATTTGCTTTCCACAAGAAATACAATTATTAACTTTTTCTGACATTGGTCTGGAGCAAGAAAAAAGTTTCCCCAACGGGGTAGTTAGCTTTTAATGAAGACTTCGGATCGGAAATTTGAACAAGAAAATCTCAGGAGTCAGCCGACCGGCACTTGGGAACTGCTTTTGCTTCGGGCACCGCGCGGCAAGAAAGACCAAAGAAAATGGCATCGGCTACATCTTTTATACCCCTGGCGCACTGACGTTAGGGCGGAGGTGACAGCAACTGATGCCAGACCTAGACTTTGGAATTCAGGCTGACTGTGGGTAGCCTGCCAGCAGGATAACCCAATTGCAATGACTGCAACAGTGAAACACGATGAACATTAGACCCCATTTCTGCATGGCAATCTGTGAAAAAACTTTGAACAAGTTTGGCCCTCCTTCATGGAACAGCCTACCTAAAGAAATTGCTGCATCACAATCTTTCATTTTAAGAAAACACTGAAATTGCGCAATTCTCTAGAATATAAGCATGCTTGATTTTGGGATGATATACAGTTTAGTTTAATATGTCTAAACATTTAGGCAACCGTGTTGCCAGACATGTAAGTTTTCACAGTATCTTAACATTTTACACATATTGATTGCAGTTTCTGGATCCTGTGCTGTTATATTGTTTTTTTTTTTATCATTACATTTATCATCTTTTATCAGGTGTGCATTGGTAGCATGGACTCATTTCAACACTAATATGCAACAATTGCAATTATTCTCATTAACCATAATCTGCAGCCATAATTACATTATGACTATTATTCTCTGTATGTGTGGACCCACTGATGTGTTTGTCAAATGGCCTATGTACTGAATGAAAAAAGTGCCCTGAACCAGTCCAACCATCCAGTTAAACAGTAAATAATCAGATGTGCATTTCCTTTGTGGTTAATGCAAATTTTGTTGTAGTCATTCTCAGGTTGGTGAAGCTACTTTTTAGGTGTTCCTGTAACTGCCATTTAACAACTGATGCTGACAAAATAATTAATGTTCCACTTCTTTCCTTTGGATAGAAATTAGGCATTAACTACCACTTCCACACTGGAAACAGGAATGCTTTCAGATTCTTGTCAAGCTGCTTTAAGTGCAACATTGCAGAGGTTACAATTCAGCATAGAGCAATTTGCAATATTGATTGGAGGCTTAAAGTCATGTATGGAATAAAATATTAAGTGATAGGTCAGTGTATATGCCACTGGAGATGAAAATTTTAAGGAGAACTATTTTTTGTCTTGGTTGTTGAAATGGTTTTGGAAGAGTTTTTATAACTTGCTACATATAAGAAATCTAGAAGTTAATGTTATGAAGGTATTTTCCTTTTTACACAATATTTACTGATTTCAACATATGTACAATATGTACAGTAACAATAATAAAAAAACATGCTTTAAACATATAAAAAACATGCTTTAAATAGATCTCCAACACTGACTTCAAGTTGTTGTTGTTTTTCTTTCGACTTTTCCCGGTTAGGGGTCGCCACAGCAGAACTCCGGTCCACTAATGATTGGCAGTCAATTTTTAAGGTGCCGAGGTGCCAGCCCAAGCTTCAACGAAAGCACGCCCATTCACGCATGTCTTTCGAACGCCACTTGACCGCAGGGAGGACATGCAGACTCCACACAGAAGGCACTGCAGCCGAGAATCGAACGGGAGAGCCTCATGCTTTGAGGCGACAATGCTACCGCTGCACCACAGCGACTTCCATATTTTGATATTAACAACTTTTTCCAACAGTTCGTCTTCATATTGCTTTTTAAAGCTGTCAGTTTTAAAGTTTCTTGTTCATTATTAAAAACACTGTCTAAATTTAAAATATTCTAAAGCAATGGTATCAAATCAGTTTTCCCTTTTAATTTTTCTAGCAACTGCAAGTAAAATCCAACCATTATATATTGATCACTACTTATAGCACATGAAATAAGAACATTTGGCAAAAGTGCTGCTCTTGTAAGAATGCAATTATGAGTCCATACACCTTTAATGAATTCATTTACTTTCTTTCAATAATCAATTATCTCACAATTCACAAATATATAAATCCAATCTCTCTCTTCAATGTTTTATTATATTTCCAAAATTTTGTGACCTATTTTATTACTTAATTTAGATATCTTAAAAGGAGTTATAAAAGTTGTGCATGTATTTCTTCAGGGTCCCTATTAAATAACTGAACAATTGAAAATTCAAATGTCATACAGCAAACACCGTATGATCGAATTTTCAAAAGTTTGAAGGTTACACAGAATGTCTCTGTACGGCACAAAATAGGAAAATTTCCCTTTTCTGCACTGAAGAGCAATCTCGGAGTTAGTATATTTAAGTAGCAGGGGTGTGGGGGGCTTGCTCTCCTGCTCAAAACGTTCGGATAAGTTTTTTTTTTTTTAATTTTTGTTATATATTTGATGTTTCAAACTTTGCTCATATGTCATTCGACATATGAAGCTTGAAGTTTTGCAACTTCGATTATATAACATAGACCCTTTCTTCATAACTTTCCAACATATACTTGTAAGATTTTAATACAATTCTTTTTCCTTTAACAATTCATTCAGAGTGATTCAATACATTTTCAATAACCACCATCTAGATTACTATTTACTATTATTTTATATAATTTAGGCAATAAAGATTTTATATAATTTAAGTAATCTCCCTTAGATAGGACTTCTCTAATAATGGATATTAAATATTCATATACTTTTGGAATTGTAATGTTTTAGTCTTCACCTAAACACATATATTCTTTCAAATGTTCTCTACTAGAATATATTTCTAAATTGAATAAAACTTCTAAATTATCAAAAATAATTAAGAATTTAAAATCTTAATTACAAGAATTTTATAAAAATAATTTTATAAGATGTTAAGACATACATGAAAAGTCTAATTTTCCTGTGGAGTTTTCCTCTATAAGAGAGATAATAAGAAAAAAAAAAATCACACTTTCCATTTTTTTTTTTTAGAGTCTTCAAACCATAACTTTCTAAAGTTAATTGTTCATGCATATTTTTCCAGTGACTAATATAACAAGGACCTAGCCATTGTATAATTACATTGAATCTGAAAAACTAATTTCACCGTATTCCTGAAGTCTAACATGACTTTTAAAAGCTGCTCTTTGTGCAACTGGATACCATAAAAACAAAATCAGTAATTTCTCCAGTTTTTTATTTAATGATTTTTTTTCTAGAATTAAATGTGTTGACTGCAAAATATACAGTAGTTTTGGTAAAAAAAAATCACCATTTTAATAAGCATTAATCTTTCCTCATAAGTAAAGAGGCTTTTATTACATTGTTCTAAAAACAAAGTAATTTCTCTAGAGTAAGTACAGATACAAATCTTAATAATTTGACTAATGTTTGGATGAATCAATATTCCTAAAGGTTTAACTGCTTGCTTCTCCCAATTATGCATACATTTATTTTATTTATTTCCAGTTTGATTACCGGGGAAGTCCACTGGGCCCAGATGACCTGTTTTCAGTGGAGGCCTCGGGAGAAAAGCTCCAAGATACATAATACAGTAAATATACAAAAGTATAAAAGATACATTATATAGAACAGTTTACAAATATGCACATTCAGTGTCATGCATAACCAGCAAAATTCAATGTGGTTGTTCTGAAGGGTTATACTATACAGATTCATTTGAGCAAACACTCTTATGTTGTAGGTGTGGAAACACTTTACATGCACACATTTAAAGTAAATGTGGAAACACTTTACATGCACTCATTTAAAGTGATATGCTATTTACAAAGTTAAATTGTGTGATAAGTAGCTATAGGAGTTACAGAGAGCAAGTTCATGCTTGGAGCTTTTCTCCCCGGGCCTGTACTGAAAATGGACATATATCCAGTTAGACTAGCCCGGTCAACAAATGTAAAATAAAAATAAATAAAATAGATGCACTCATAGGGAAATGGCTATGGGAGTTATAGAGAGCTTAGAAACCTGGGAGAAAACCTCCTGGGGGCATATACTTAAATATAATTTGGTAGGGTGAAGGCAGGTACATTCCCATTTAGTGAACAGGTATTTGAAAAGCCGGGTTTTGAAGATTTCTGCATTAGATACAGTTCTTAGAGTGGAAGGGAGAGAATTCCATTTCTTGCCTAGTGTGAAAGACAGGAGAAGTTGGCCAGCAGGACATTTGGGTTTATGGACAGAAAGTAAGTTTTGATGTTCAGATCTGAGAGTTCTGTTTGGGGTGTAAGGGGGAAGGATATTTGCTAAAACAGGTTATTTTTTTCAGAATTTGCTTGAATTGCTGATTAAAATAATGTACGAGTAATCATTAAATTTCATTGATGAAAGATTTATTGAGATCCATCAAAGATAAAAAAAAAGATTCTTAGTTATATAAAATCCTGGCTAAGGATTTTAATTTTCTATATGATAAAATACTTGATTCCTACCCCTCTGAATTAGTTGGTGTTAAACTTGAAACCTTACATGACAACATTCTGAATTATGAAAAAAGGCTACTGAACGTTAAGACACAAATTAAATAGGGATTTCAATGATTTTCAAGTGGGGAATGTGTTCTCTTGGGCTAGAGAACACCCCCCTATGAATAATACACATCAACTAGTGCCACAAGAGCCAACTGCAATAGTGAGGCAGCAAAGTGCTATTCTGAATGAGCAGCCACCTAACACGCCCTCCACATCACATGTGACGTATGTGAAAAGTAGCAACATGGCTACCAACTGTACAGGTGTAACAAACGATTCTGTACAATTACCTATTGATTTACTGGATATGAGTAAGCTGACTCCAAATAGAGATGGCATACCAGTCGTAAGACCTAAAGATGGCAGGCATCTGCAAACTTCCAGCAATGGAATGATGACACCAGCAGGGTCCAGCTCAACTAACGAAGTGAATCGTTTTTTATTACAGAACCCTTTACCCATCAGGGGATGTTCAAGGAATTGGCAACAGCAAATATCGAGGAGTCAGGAAGGGCACAACAGGAAAAGATTCAGGCAGGTTTAATTTTCAATATTTCCTCTCACATGCTTACTGAAACTCAGACTATGGTGTTAAATAAAGGCTTAACTTTTGTGCCAGCGAAGAAAGCACATCTATCTGAAGTTCTAAGAGATTTGCATCTGTTTGGCCGCAGTCTAACTTTAAGAACTATGTTTGGTACTAACACTCAAATGAATAAATGTATTTTTAAGAAGCCCAGCACATATGTTTCCCCCAGTAATGCTATTATAGACACATTTATTGAAGTATGTGACAAACAGATTAGAGAAGTATTAAATGTTGGTAATTGTTCTGAGACTTTTTATAATTTAAGCAAACCTGAATACAAAGCCCTGGAAGAGTTGAAACTAATGAACTCTACCGAGATACAGCCTGCCGACAAAGGATTGTTGGACAACATTTTGACCAACGTTTTCATTTTTCACAAGAACTATTATTTACAGAAAGTTGGTGTGGCTATGGGCACAGCTTGTGCCAATAGCTACGCCAACCTTTCCCTTGTACAATGGGAACGGACTTATGTATTACCTAATCCTAAATACAGTAAGCATATTAGCTGGTACACTAGATTTGTGGATGACATCTTCTTGCTATGGAATGGTACTGAGGCTGACTTAAATGAATTATTTGCTTATTTGAATACGACTACATTCCTTAGGTTCACATCTAAGTATTCTGTACATGATATTGATTTCTTGGATGTTAAGGTTAGGAAAGATGATTTAATTCATATCAAAACCAGCCTATATAGGAAACCTGTTAGGAAGAACAACTACTCGCATAGCACAAGTATGCATCCTAACTATACCAAGGGGAATATCATTAAGGGTCAAGTCTACAGGACCATGAGATTGTACAACAATGACAGTGAACTAGCTAGTGCTCTACAACTATTGAAGATAGAATTTTTACAGAGGGGATATAATGCACACGATATAGATAAATGTATTAACGAAGGTTGGAGTAATAGAGATGGAAGGTGCAGACCTTATTTCTATGAAGAAGGGAGCATTGAACCAAATACTCAAATCATTAACAATAATATGACTAGCCATATCCAAGGGGTTATTGATAACACCCTAAGGATGCAGTTAACATTTGCTAGTAATATGAATTCTGTCTGTAAAGTGATTACCAAGAACTGGGGTATTCTTTCCACAACTAGTGATCTACAAGGCATTATTGGGCCTAAACCTAATTTTACATTTAGGAATAATAGAACATTAAAGAGCCACCTTTGCTATACAAATGATACATCAACCACCAAGAATAGATCTGACAGACTGGGTACCTACATATGTAGAGATTGCACAGCCTGCAAGTATATTCACAGTGATAGAAGCTTTGTACACCCATTTAAGGGTTTCAGTTTTAACAGCAGTCAATATGCTGATTGTCCAACATCTAATGTAGTGTGTCTTGCCTATTGCACAGTATGTTTTAGTTTCTACATAGGTAAGACTAACAGGCAGTTGAAAGAGAGAATATTGGAACACTACAGGGACATCAAGAATTGTAGAGAGTAGTTCTATAGTCATGCATAATAAGAACAAGGGACCAGACCATAATTTTAAGTTCCTTGTTCTACAAGTCCTGCCAGAGAGATTGAGAGGGGGCAATTTGTCTAATGACATGGAGGTTGCAGAACAAAAATGGATTATGTTGCTTAACGCAGATAAACAATCAGGTCTTAATATGGTGTCCTTGAAACCATTCTTAAAAGCTCGTCCACTTAAAACTGACTGTTAGGATTTTAGAATTTTAATGTATAATTTTATTTATTGCATTTATGTTCTGTCATTATGACATACTAAGTTGCATATGTATTTCTTATATATACATTTTTATATACATACATTTTTATCTACATATGTACACGCATATTTTTATATATTCTTTTTACATATATTTTCTAGATATTTATATACATTTTTTCTTTTCTATATATTTTTATACACACATGCATACATATCTATACTTACATAGATACTGTTATATTTCAACATGCTTTGGTTCTTTTATTTAGATCCAATCTTGCATTATGTATTTTTTTTTTTTTTTTGCAAACATTAAGTATTTCTTTACCCAACTCTAATTTTATGATCCGCGGTGGTGGTGCTGCGGTAGTGTTGTCGCCTCACAGTATGACGCTGTCCGGTTCGATTCTCAGCTAGAGAGTCTTCTGCGTGGAGACATACATGAATGGGCATATCTTCGTTGAAGGCTGTGCGTCAGGGCTGGTAACTCAGCATGTAAAAATCAACTACCAATCATTAGCGGACCGGAGTTCCGCTGTGGCGACTCCTAACTGGGAAAAGCTGAAAAACACAACAATCACTTTCCAATTTTCCCTAATAAATATTTTAAACAGTTCCATAATATAATTTTGCTTAACGTTCCACTGTCATTAAATTTGACATTATTTGTTCTATAAGGTGAGTTTTACAACCTTTTAACAGTAATATACATAGAGATTCTATAGATTAATCGAAAATGTATAGGATCCATTTTTAAATCTATATAGAGCATATAGTGATCTGTCAATGTGCATGGGATAATTTCCAAAAATATCTACTTTATTATGTCTAATGAAACATATGCTCAATCAGTACATGTTTGAGTTCCATGAACAAAGGTACAGCGAGTAAGGAAATTAGTATTAGTTTCAGAAGAAAAATCTTTGTCAATACTAGAAATACATTTATGTAATGCTTTAGATAAGGTAGAGTTTTAACATTCCACTCAAAACATGTCATTTTATACAGAATACAATTATAATCCCCCTGCCATAATGAGGTTATCCTTCCAAAAACTTTGTAAGCTTTCTAAATAGTTGTTTGTTAGTGTCACAACTAAACCAGGGATCCAATAAAAAATGTACGTATAATGCTTATTATAAAGAAAATTTGCAGCAGAGAACATTTCTTTAGTATCATATTTATTAATAATTTTAGGCATCACCTAACATTTTTTCCATTCTATGAGAGTGTCTCTCCTTTCTTATCAAATGATGATGGCATCAAAATCTCATAACTATAGTTACTTAAAACTGTAAATTATCTTCTAATAAATGTGCATCTTGAAGAAACATAACATTTCCATAGACACCTTGTTTTATTTATATCACTAACATTGACAGAAATTAATTTTAAACTGGCCATTCCTCCTTCATACTGCTTCACTATTTATGAAGCAATATTGACAATCCTTTTTATTCATTGTTGCCGTTAGCAAAATAAATATTGCTTTCATTACAAAACTATTAACATTAAAGTATTACTGATGTTACTTCCTAAACCTAAATTTCCAACCCTACATGCTATACATAATATAGTTCCTAATATCAGTAATGTAATAGACAAACTCAAGTCTCCCATTCTAAGTCATACACCCTTATCTATTTGCTACTGCACCTTATTTAAAACATTAAAAGTTATTAGTTTACAAAAACTAAAATGTTATCATTTAGATTTAAAATTAAACTAATCAAACCAATTATAAATTAAACTATCACAAACTTTCAAAAATAAGTACATATATTGCACCTAAAGAAATGTTAAACTTTATATTATCAAGACTGTCTTCCACAACTTTATTTGAAGAAACCAAATTATCCAACAGAATAAACAATGCAATCAATACAGCATATTTCAATACTGAAATTTATTATGACAATGTAAAGTTTCAAGATTCTCAACTTCTATCTTTTTATGTGCAAATCACTAAGTATGTCTACCTTTTGTATGATTCCACACACACACATTATATATATATATATATATATATATATATATATATATATATATATATATCATATACAGTAGAGAGCTGATTATCCAAACAGTCACATAGCTTTCAGGTAGGAAACATCATAAAGTCTGAATATGAACACATTATACGTATTCACTTGAACATTTTTTGAGCTTGTAGCCATCTCATGTGTAAAAAATTTTCTTTATTGCCCACTGGAATCACTGAATGGTTGAAAAATGTATTCCTGCGTGCTGCAAAAACAAGATTTTAGACTTTTTTTTTATCCGGTTCATTTATATGCTTCATAATCCGAACAGTTTGATTATTCAAACTAGGTCTCAATTCGTTCGGATAATTGACTCTCTACTGTAACATTTTTGGATATACATAAATGTATACTATTAAATGGTATTTAAATCTGATGCATAAAGGCAGAGTATTTTTTGATTTCTCACCCCAAGAAGCGTTATACGAATGAGTACCCAATAATATACCCCAGAACACTATTGCTATAATTTTCTCATAACCACATTACATTTCTTTACAACCTGCCCTTAAATAACTGCAGTTAATGATACCCAAAAAGCCAATGGAAATTTAAGTTTTAAAAAAGTTCACATTTATTTTACAAATGAATTAACTTGAGCAGAAGGATCATCAGTCATGGGCTAATTACAAAATTAAAATTAACCCGAAAGGTTAAACTACTAAAATAAATACCCACATGTATATGATTCCTCAAAGTAGTGTGATAAGAGAAAAAATATGAAATTAATATATCTTTAATGTAGCCAGATTATATATATTAAAAATTGTTGTTAGCCAAGGTTCCAGCACTGTCTGAAACAGATTCAGTATATACTTTAATTTCTACATACTCTTTCGGCTTTTTCCCGGTTAGGGGTCGCCACAGCAGAACTCCGGTCCGCTAATGATTGGCAGTAGAGTTTTACGTGCTGGCTTGCCAGGCCTAACACACAACCTTCAATGAAGGAACTCCCATTCACGCATGTCGCCACACAGAAGACGCTCTGAGAATCGAACATGCAACGTCTAACTGTGAGGCGACACCGCTACCGCAGCACCACCACCGCAGTTAATAATTTCTACATACTGTTTTATGAAAATGACCTTTACCATTTATGTCCATGTTTACTAGTCTATGTTGTGACTAGTCATCCACAACAAAAATATACAAATAAAAATCCCTTCTGAGGAATCACCTCTTTTACAATTTAGCAGATACAGATGAGTGGTGAGCTGGAATTACATGACTTGATATCTGCACATGTATTTTTTTTGAATGACCATCTTGTAATGCTGACATTGCATGCTACAGAAAAAACAGCATTATGCAACAAAGTGAAAACAATTGTGAGTTTTCTAACTGGAATATTAAACATCTTTGTAAAGAGATATTCAGCCTCCTCCCCTACTTTTGATATAGTAATTAATGAGTACTTATATAATATTACAGGCAATGTTAAAAACCACTATGTAACCCACTACATATCAGTGTTGAATCCAATTGAAAAGTACATATGTTACACTACACCATATTTCAACATGTTTCCTCTTCAAAATAATGTAACCAGACACATTTTTTATGCTAACACCATCAATTCTCATAAATTATATTTTGTCCCCCATTACACCATACTACTACAGTAACTACTTTCCAGCAACAGTAATAAGCAATAACAATAAATTTGCTGAAAAGTAATTGAAGAAGATAATTTAGGGACATCTGCGATGTTAGTAGGGAATTAAACATCTGAATTGTGATAATTATATGATGCTACGTTTCTGTCACTTGTCTACCTAAAGAGATCTTTCCCATAAAGTTACATCAGATCTATTTCTGCTGAAGGTAGATAATATTTAAATGCTTCAGAGATTATACATCCATAAACCAGCCACTTGCTCTAAATGTTTATTAAAAACATCAGTGAGCTTTAATTTGCACATTTTTCCTTTAACCACAACGGCAGCATCTTCACTCTGACCATCTTGAATCTTTGCTTACATCCATATGCTAAATGGAATGATGTCATCACCATACTTACACTAAATGATCTTTTCCCTTGCATCAAATGGCTTTTGAGGAAAGCAGGAAAGAATCCAAGCAAGTAAAATAAATATCACTCTAATGCCCCTAACACAACTCAAACACCTTTTTGAATCATTACATTGCCAATTCTCAGTGAATTTAACTGAATCTAATTACTTAAACTTATGAACTCACATGCACGCACAAGAAAGGTCTCAAATTTGCCAAACCATCTCCCATATATATGGCAAATAAAATAAGCTTCAAATTATATCCAATAATAAAACTAAGCCAGCAACTTAAACAAAATCAACTGAGAAATTCATATGACTACAGAAATTCATGTACCAATGTTATGACAAGAAAATGGGAAAAAAGGAGGGTGGAAGAGGGGTTATATCGATTGATTCTATAAACTATATAACTATGCACATACATATATATAAATTGTACTACACAATTGGTGTAAACATTTATTTATTATAGTCTTAACCAAGTTAATATCAATTAAACTAACAAAGATTAGCTATTAGATAAGAATGTTATATATTAAATACATTTAAATGTTAAATGAAAGTATATGAAACCTTGGTGCATACATTTATTCTACTTACCATCTACAACTTAAACTTTAAATTACTATAATGAAATTGAATACACTTATTTAATATAAATATTGTAAGGAATATATAATTTTCACTACTATGACATTTTATAAAAGGAAGATAGATAAAGATTAATAAGGGGTAGTTATACAGAATTTGCTTTTGAATATACCAGAAACAATATCTGCCTTTGTTTGAAAATGTATCCTATACATAGAAAACTGTCGTGCTTAAAAGCAAATGACATTTTTTTATTTGATAATTTTAGACTCTTGGATTTTGTGCTGGTATTTCTAGAATTTTGCTCAGTTTGCTTTTCAAGGATTCTGCATTCTATTCCATTTGTAAACTGGCAGTGACATTTTTCTTCACAAATTATGCAGTTTCTTGTGTGTGAAATATTTGGATTCCATCAGGAAGATATAATTTAATTCTTGCTGGAGAAAGAATCATTTGTTTTGTTGTCTTTCTTTTTAGGTTATTTTTGTTAGTAGTAAACATGCTTTTTTCTCAACTTTTGTAGAATAGTTAAGCAAAATGAATAACATTCTCATTTATTTTAACGGGAGGACTATTCCACACTGCTTTTAATACTTGACCTTTCTCTAGATACAAATTTCACTCTTATGGAGCATGATGTGCATTTTCTTTTCTTGACTGTGTCACCATGGATCTATGTCCCCTCTCAATCCCAAATGCAGAGCTTCAGGTAAGTTTAACTTTTTGTAGATATATGTGGTTAAGAAATGATGTCTCCCTCACTTTTTCTCAGACATCCTATACATATTGTCAATTTTCACATAAAGTTTGTCATTTTAACCAAAAATTCTTGCATATTTGACATCAAAGATGGGATTTCACTCCTTAATGAATAATCCTGTTTAATGTTTTTGAGTAGCTCACTTTACAGTTTTGTATTTGCTTGTTTTCTAAACTATGTTTCTATTGAAATTACTTTACTTCTGAAGAAATTAAACAAGGAGAATATCCTTGCATTTCTCAGGATATAGTTAAAGTCTTAGATCTTTAGAATTATTGTTTTAATGAGTTAAGTCCGAATAAATGAAGTTCTAGAGCTTTCTTCCGTTACTGCTGTCACTCAACCATCCTGGCTATGCTCCAGTATCATGAAGATATTTTCAATATGTGTGCAGCTACTGTGTTTAGATTCATAGTGCACTGCTTGCTGAATATAACAGATTAGTTGACCTGCAACTGCATCTTGTGTGATTTATTTTCTTACATTACTTACTGGGTAAATATATATGACTGTTGAAGGTATGCAGCAAACAGTTGCTACTAAACAAATGGTTGTAAGTCAACGTATACATTCTGCTGCATGCTCACACATACATTTTTTGAAGTGGGAAGGGGGATGAAGGGTGGGAGCACTGGGAGAGAGTGATTTTAATTTGTTTTTATTATGCATATTTGCTTATCAGGATGGTACACTGATCACAACTGACCATTTCAGGTATCACACCAGTGAAATAATTCACAAAAAACCAGTAACAAAGAGGCATAGGAAGTAAGATGTACATATAAAAAAAAAAAACAGTATAGAAAGTAACAATATAAAACAAAAAAATCTGTACAGTAGCAGTTAATAGCTGTAACAACTATGAGAAAATGCACAATTTACAAACATATGTGATTGTATTTCAAGTATGCATAATGGTGGATATGCTGCGGGGTAATGAAAGTCTAAACAATGAAGGGTGGGGAAGTAGATTGAAGAGGTAGTAGTAGTGGATGGAAAGGATGAGAGGCCCTTGCATGATGAGGCCTGCTGTATGGCAAGTGCAGTTTGATCTGGTGTGAAGAAATGTTTAGTTTAGTTCTGAAGGTCGAGAAGGGAAACTAATTCCTCTTAGATGGTCAGGATGGGATTCCACAGTTTAACAGCAAGGATACAAACGTAGTAGTTTAAGCAGTGGTGCCTGGTTTGTAGGCGTTGAAGCTGGGGGGGTGATTGGGAGAAGCATCTGAGGTTGTAATGCGTGTGTGCTTACGCATATGTGGTATAAAGTTGCAGCCATTTGGCTTTCTGAGGATATTAGTGATGAACTGACAAATTTTGTTTCATGCATTGGTAGATAATCCAGGTAAAAATGTGGTCTGAGCCAAGGTGGGGGTGGAGTCTGTGAGCATGTTTTCATGTTGGTTACAGATTTATGTGACTTTTTAAGTAGAAAGTGTGATGAAGAGTAGGATCATGGGGAGAGAGCAGAGATGCTGTTGATAAAGAATTTAACTATCATCCCTAAACAACTCAGTGCAACTAAGTGACCTGGATTAGGGTTAGAAAGGTTTTGTTTTCACAGGAGTTTTGTCCAGTGAGTAGACTGACCTCATGCCAGAAGTGCTTGTGTTTATGTAAGAGTAAAATTTACAGGATTATAAGATGGTATTACATATAAAGTTAAGACATGTTCTCCACCTCTTGCCAGAAATGACTGAGTACATAGTTGCTGGATAAATGGTACAGAAGTCATGCATGACTAAGCGATGTTTACTTCATAATTATAAAACAGATATAAAAACTGCTACACAAAGCTTATCAAACTTGTTATGCTGTACAAGTGCAGCTATGAACTTAGGGCTGCAAATAATTCAAAATACAACAAGGCCTTCAGACATATTAGGAAGCTTGGAAGTAAACAACTCTATTTACCTGCAATGGAGCCTCTTTCTCTAACCCCCAAATTAATTGCCAATATTCTTGCAGACAAATTATCTTTCAGTTTCAGTCCAATTACATTCCTTCTGTCCCCTCCTTTCCCTTTCGCACACTCCCTCCAGAAAGAGATAGATACAAGTGTGTGTTGTTATATACTTAACTATATTCATATGCAAATATATTTTACCAACACACACTTTGATAGCATCAAGAATGACCATGCATTAATTCATAAAATTGAATATACAATTTAAAAAGGTACATTTTTTCTCTCTCAATTTAGTGTAACCAAGCTGTGACTAGTAACACAATGTTGGAGTGTATTAAAGTATAATAGAATGTATAGACACACCCCTAATAACCACACCATTTCTAAACCAACAGCAAACCCTTTAATAAAAGCTTTACATTATAAAATGTATTAATAAAAAGAACACTTTTGGGTTTAGTGCTTTCAGCCCTTTTGTATTCACAGGACATCTTCATAACTTTGTATCCTTCAGAAACACTTCCTCATATAAAATGAATGATGTGTAAAATAGGTCATAAATGACTCAAAGAGATGCAATGTACAAATCAAACAACCATTCAAAAAACAAAACTGCCATTTAAGCTTGCCTCCCAAAAAATATATACACAATATAATGTGTAAATTATATAACAATTATTTCAATTTAAACTCATTACTTACAATTTATTTATAAACAAATGAATTCCTCACTTCATTCTTTCAATTGAATAGAATTTAAAGAAATGATCAAAATTTTATTTCATGATTTTCTAAAATCAAAACATTATAAGTTTGCAGTACATCTTGAGAATCAGTTTAATAAATACTCATTTAAACTGTGAAAGTACTATTGTTAGCTCAATTGCTGTGGTTGCTCTCTGTATTCCAATTTTGTCTCCCATTCACCACTCCTTGTGTTAATTTCAGCTTTTTTTCAGTAAATCTGAACTTATAAAAAGCCATCATATACTAAAGAACGTTTATAAAGAGCACTGTTGATATTCTTGGAGACTGTATTGTGTATGTGTTCATAAATACTCAAGCTGTTTTTTCCTGCTTACCTATTTAAAAAAGGAAAGCTGGAACTCTTAGCTGCATGCACCACTCCTGAAGTTAAACAAATTAATTTAAGGCTCAAACCAAGCTCATTTTCCATTTTACAGACTGGCACTTAAGTGTACCATATTTTAAGTTTTGTCCTTTTTGGTAAAAAATACTTTCTATGGTTTGTTTTAAAATTTATTGTTGATTTCTTAATTTTCATAATAATCCAGTTCCTTTCTATAATTCTTCTAACTTGGTTTGCTCCATTACCATATTGTACCACTAATGGTCCTTCTAGGTTACCACCTTTTGTTTCTTTCCTTCTAGGTACTTGTTTAACTTCTAACCCTACTAACAACAGTGGTTTACATTGTTTTCTACACCATTGATTAACATTAACTATACCTTCAACCAAGGTTTTGAGGTAATTCCTATCAGAGAAAATATTTTTTAACTTGTTCATCTTGTGTATCAGTACTTTTTTATTTGATGTCATTCTAGCTCTTTTAAAGTTCTCTTGTAAGCCAAAGGATGTGAACTTGAATAATCCAAATAAGTGTTGCTGTATGCAAGTTTCCTCTAAATATTGGGCTCAAATCCACTATTTCAGTGTTGAATTGTGGTGTCTGAATAGTTAACCATTTTCTTGTTAAAACTGAAGGTGAATTTCAAAAACTTATTTGTAGTATGTAAATACTCTGAATTCTTTCACCATCTCACTGGGGCCATTCCATAGAACAAATACATTATCCAAAAACTGTAAATGTAACTTCAAATACTTGCAATATTTTGATTTTTACTCGTACAATAATTCCCAAGAATAACGTACCAAATTAGCATATAAAGGGGCACAGGATACCCCATTGCTACTCCCATTATCTTCTTAAACAGTTCTCCTTCAAACTAGACAAAGTCCAAACTCATAGCCATACACCGAGGAATTAAAGTGATCTCATCAATCACAGAAAAAAAAATAAAAAGAATTAAAACCATCTGAATTAGGAACACAGGTAAACAAATCAAGAACATAAATTGTAAGAAAACCATCTTTCAGTCTTCCCAAAGAATCCTACAAGACTTTTAACATATGGGTTTCATTTTAAGGTACAATCAATCATAACTGAGAAAAGGATAAGTCTTGGTCGTCTGTGCTCCACAGTAATTCTAAAAGGTGGGTCCAAGATATTTTATATATTTTTGGGATTCCAAAGATGGCTAGGATCATTGGATCAGATTTAAAAAAATCATGAAGGGTGGGTGAAATTCTGCCTTCCAACAAATATTCTACTAACTGAAGATATTTCGACATGCTATGTTAGCTTGAATTCATGAAACTGGTAGATAATAGTCACTATCATGCAAGGTGTTCAACACAGCAGTGAACCATACCTTCCCCTTTATCCATTATATATGTGTGTGTGTGTGTGTGTGTGTGTGTGTGTGTATCTGCATCTAAGTTTATAATGACAGTAAGTTGATTAAATCACCAAACACAGAATAAACACATTGGCAAATATTAATCACCACTAAAATCATCAAAAAATTAATTGCAACAGCAAATCAATAGGTAACATTTTTGTTACTAGAAATAAAACAAAAGAATTTCTACATGAGGCCACATCTCCCCATGTGAGTGCTCTACCTCTGCAGCACCAGAAAGTAAATGTTCTAATTCTAGGGTCACACAAGTTTGAAGCAAGGAAGACATCAAGTATGCCCAACAGCTACATGGATCCAAAAATATATCACCAATTTCCACAAGTATGTAAAAGGAAAAAATAGTTTTACTATGATAAAAGCAAAATGTTAAGAAAAAATTCGTTTTGTTATAATAAAAACCAGAAGGTTAAGAAGAAAGGGCAAATCAATTATTTAACAGCTGATCTAATCAACTCTGACCATTACATAACTCAGCAAACTTTACCATAATTGGAATACACTAGTGTTTCAGCATGCAATAAAATCTCATCTTACATGGTAGTTTCTATGCATGTGTATATATATATATATATATATATATATATATATATATATATATATATATATATATACACACACACACATGCACAGGTTTTGGAAATTTGGGAGGATAGTCCTGCAAACACTCCCTAAAATTTAAAACTGTTACATCACATACATAAGGTAGGTATAAGAGTGTTGCATATGTGTGTGCGTGTGTGTGTATGTATGTATGTATAAACACACATACATGTGCGTTAAAGTATTGTGTGCATACCTCTCAACCTCTTGGTGCAAACAAATCTGGACAAAGCCTTACAGCATTGGGGTACAAAGGCTGAAAAATAGGGACAGATTTTAAATATTGCTCTTATAAACTTAGAAAGTTGTTAGAACAGAATTTGTCTTGGCATGCATTTTTCTAAAGGATACAGAGTTTGAAACACAAATGTACATCATTATTTAGTGACTTCAGTCCTCAGATCATCCCAGTGATTTGCAGAAAATCACAAATTTTTTGAGGAGCACACCAAAAATATCAAGCAAAAATCTGGACATTCTGTGAAAATATGGACATTTGAGAGCTAATAAAAGCTACAGAAGAGCTGTTAAAAATAGGAAAGTTATTTGCAAAAAATCAGAATTTTATGATACTAAATTTCTAATTCCCAAGGTTATATTTCCCCATTTCTCACCTGGGTATATAAATACTTTTAGGGAAACACTACAAAAACAGCACAGAGCCTGTTCCAGGGCATGGGGGTCCTCCAAGATACACTGGTCTCACCAATATGTCTTGTTTATGTCACAGATTTAAATCCTTTGATCTAGTGGTTCTGATGGTGTTCATTTTGAGATGTGCAAAATTATTCATCACAGCTGGATCCATGGATGCTTGTATGCCATGCATAAATTGGCTCTCAGAATCCTGTAAGGCTAAATAATTACATTAGCTAAGCTGCACATTCCGCATGTTTTTTCATTGGTTAAATTGAGTGATACTTAAATACACAGTGAATTTCTAGGCCTGTCTTACTATGAAAAGCCTGCATAAACTAAAGCACCATTAGTGATTCCATGCTAGTTTTTCTTACTCACTCTCCCCTTTCTTGATCTGCTTTTTAAACCTGGTGACTAAGCTGTCCACCCCTACTGTAACTTGAGCTTAATAAGCTCCTTCCTTTCGATACTGTTGTTGATATCTTAAAATATTTGCCTTTCTTTGTGCTTAAATTGAAAAAGTGCATTTTGCCTCTCATTGTTCTCCCAGTTTACTTCCTCTAAATTCATTATCTAGCTGGCTATTCGATAAATTAATGTATTGAAAATCTTTATAATTATTTATGGAGCCCATGCCCACATTTACCTTATTTTTGGAATACCAAAGCCACACAAGAACAGACAAGACCCACCTTACAGACTGGTGGTAGCAAGTGGAGGTTCCCTTACTGAAGCCACAGCCATTTACCTTAATTACTTGCTGAAACCTTAAGCAGAAAATAATAAAAGTCTTACATAAGAGATTCAATGGATTTTTTGAGGAAAATAAAAAACATTACAGTGGAAGCTGACAGTATTTTATTAACTATTGACGTGGAATTCTTGTACAGTGTTCCCTCACAATTACTGCATAACATCAGCTATGGAATCTTTAGAGGAACATAATAAAAGTACACAGGCACAACTGCAAAAGTTAAGCAAGCTCATTAATCTTGTACTGGACTTTAATTTCTTTACCTTCAATGGCATACACAACAAATAAAAAAACTGGTATATCAATGGGGCTGCCATGGCTCCCATCATAGCTAACACAGCTCTGGGCAAGTGGGAGGAGGACTTTGTGTTAAACAACATAGACTACATGCAGCATATCACATGCTATTTACTTTATATTGATGATATCTTTATTGTGTGGGAAGGTGACACCTTGCAACTTGGGAGATTTTATCACTTACCTCAATCAAGCAATCCCCTTCCTGAAGTCTACATCTTCCTGTAGGTATAGTTCAACCGCTTTCTTAGATATGCAGATTTCCAAGGGCACCAATATTTATTTATTTCCAGTTTAATGACCGGGGAGGTCCACTGGGCTCAGGGAGTCCGTTTTCAGTGGAGGCCTGGGAGAAAAGCTCCGCATTACATAGTTTAGTTACATATACAATCATAGTAAAGACAATTACAATTTCATTCCATGCTAGAGAACGGGAATAAATTCTTTGGTTACATAGTACCTAAATATTTAGGATGGCAGTGGTAACTTAATTGAGAGGGAGAATAAAGACTTAGAAGGAAAAGAGAGAAAAAAAGGTGGGATGGGTTATTTATAATACGTACAATTATGTTATTTACAATATGTATGTACATTTATGCTAGGTTAGCTTGTACTCAGAGTTAGTCAGGAGATTAAGGGGTGGATAGATTATTAGGCTAGGTGGGGACAGTGCAGTTGCATTTCCTGTTAGAGGAAAGGTAGGAATATAGCTGAGTTTTAAAGTTTTCAAAGTTTTCACAAGTCCAGAGAGGAAGGAAGAGAATTCCATTTTGTAGCTAAGGAAAATGATAGCAGAAGCTGACCAGCAGGATGACTGGGTTTGTGGAGAGTGATTAGGTTTTGGGGAGTAGATCTTAGAGCTCTTAGAGTGGTATAAGGTTGAAGGATGTTGGTTAGTGCTGGGCACTTAGGTTGAAAAATTAGTCTGTGGGCTGTAGTAATTTGTAGATAGTCTAGATGGTTGTAGAGTTCAAGCCAATGTAACAAATGAAGGGCAGTACAATGATGGGAGGAGAATTTGGCTTTGGTTGCAAATTTAGAAATCTTATAACAGACTTCCAATTTGGAGGAGAGAGAGGCAGATAAGTTTGTTAGTAGAGGAGTGCCATACATTAGTGAGGGGAGTAGATTAGTAGTGGCAAGTTTGTCTGGTGGAAGGAGAAAGAAAGTGGATGTTTCTGTACAGCATACCAAGCTTTATATGGGTTTTCTTAATGTTTTGCTGGATGTGAGTGTCGAATTTTAGGTGTTCATTAATAGTAACCCCAAGTAATTTAGCGAAGTGAACAACCTCTATAGTAGAGTTGTTTTGGCTAATAATTTGGAATGAGTTTTTATCAAGAAGGTAAGCTTTTGAGGAAGAGAATAATAGTATTTTGGATTTATTGGCATTTAGCAAGAGGTGGTTTTAGAGCATCCAGTTTTCAGTGGAGGAAAAAGCAGTTTGGGTCACTGAAGCTCTGAGAGGTTAGACGTGCAGCAGACTACAGTTGAATCGTCTGCATATTGTACAATTTTGGTGTTTGGTAACGCTTTGTGGAAATCGTTAATAAAGATGTTGAATAGCATTGGAACGTGTATAGATCCCTGAAGTACCCCAGTGGGGGGTAGGAAGGAAGGTTGAGGTGCCTTTCCTCCATTTCACAGCTTGAGAACCAGGATAAGGTATTCTGAGAGAGATTAAGCTTAGAAAGATCGTTCAAGAGATGGGTGTGGGAGATGGTATCGAATGCCTTGGACGTATCTAGAAGAAGGTATCGAATGCCTTGGACAGATCTAGAACTATTGATACTATTTTTCCAGAGTCACGGGGAAGATTTACTGTGTCTAAGAAGGAAAGAAGGGCAGCGATAGTACTATGGCCAGGTCAGAAGCCATGCTGGGTTGGAGTGATTAGTTGGCGATTGGCTAGGAATGGCATAAGCTGAAGGTGGATGCATTTTTCCAGAAGTTTTGAGACTGGGCAGAGGATAGCTATGGGGCAGTAGTTAGGGATGTTATTGTTTCTGCTTCCTTTATGGAGAAGTAGAATAAAGACAGCCCACCATAATTTGGACACAAGATTCCTGCACCGATCTACTAATCAAGATGCTAATGGGGAGAGCGATACCTTCTGCAGCTATTTTTAGGAAGGAAGATGGGATATTGTCAGGGGCACTGGAGCATGGTTTTAATTTGGAGAGTAATTTTTTTATGTGGGTGTTTGAGATGGGTTTAAGTTCAAATATTGGAGGAGGATTGGGGACAGAGGGTGGTGTAGGGGATGAGGACGATTGGATAGGTTGAGGGGAAGGGTTATTGTTAGGGAAGGTCTTGGTCAGTTCTGCTATGGAGTTGGTGAAGGAGTTGAATAGAGAGTTTATTTCAGGATCAGATTTGCTGGTGTCAAGGTACGAGCTGTTTTTGGTACCTGGGTTGAGAAGAGAATTAATGGAATTCCATAAATGTTTGGGGAGTTTTGATTGGTGACACTGGAGTTTGATATAGTAGGACTTTTTGTCTCGGATTTGTTTTTTAGTGAGGTTGCGGAGTTGTTTATATTTAAGAAAAGTTTCTGGCTGCTTGTCTTGATGGTACGTTTTCCAGGATTTCTCTTTGTAGCATAATTTTTTTGGTATCTTTGGTTAGCCATGGGGTTGCCTTGGTTTTTTACTTTTTTAGTTCTTGGTGCAGCTAGGGAGTTGAGGAGGTTTAAGAAGGTTGAGTTGAAAAATTCTACGGCATTGTCTAGTGGAAGAGTTTTTAGGGGGTTCCAGTTTGTTTTAGGGAGTCAGAGAAAGTAGCAGGCTCTCACCAGGCTGAATAAGAAGTGGGTTAGGGTAAGCTGCCTGTCAGGTGCCAGGATCTGTCAAGTCATGCAGCCACAAGTACTTGTATGATGCCATCCTAGTCCATATGGGGGTAAATGACTTCAGACGTCCCTCACTGGTCCATATGAAGAGAGTCATGATTGAGCTCTCAGACTGTGTGTCAAAGGCAGGTATAATCCTAACCATAAGCAGCAGTCTATCTTCTCCAAGGGTGGTCACAATTTGTGTTTGTGTCTTTCGGCTTTTCCCAGTTAGGGGTCGCCACAGCGGAACTCCAGTCCGCTGATTGGCAGTTGATCTTTACACACCGGCTTGCCAGGCCTGACGCACAACCTTCAACGAAGGTACGCCCATTCACGCATGTCTCCACGCAGAAGATGCTCTAGCTGAGAATCGAACCAGACAGCGTCTTACTGTGAGGCAACAACACTACCGCAGCACCACCACCACGGGGGTGAAGTCACAATACAAGCAAAAAATGATTCACTTTAGTAATTGGCTTAGCTTCTGGTGTCGATCCAGTATCTGTCAACCTCGGAAGATATGGTCGACAAGCCAGCTGCTTTGCCATGTCTGGGCCTGTCGCCTCCAGTCTTTCGGATATTGGCAAAGATATTAGCCACCCATATTGTTTCTTTTTTAGGCAGTGTCAAAAATAACCGAACTACTAACATAGTAAAATCCTCTTTAGATAAACTCAAGGTGCTGCTGCTTAATGTTAGGGGTCTAAACAAAAAACTGCACTCCCTGGAAGCACTCCTCACTTTGGAAGATGCTGATATCTCTGCAGTCACCAAGACATGGTTCAAAGGTGGGGAATGCAAGCCAGCCATGCAGGACTACAATACCTTTCTTATGCTCAAAGTGCAAACTGAACAGGAAAGAACCAAAGGAGGAGTTGTATCCATCTTCATTAAGGAAAAGTACACCTCGAGACTCATCAAACAATATGACTCTTTAGCTACACCATGTCCAATTAACTATAGGCAAAGTACCCTACCACATCATAGCTAGTTATGGGTCCCCACCATGAAACAGGAAAAGCATACTGCATATCTGGACTTACTGAAGTCACTTGCCATACAGCCAAACCCCTTATTCATGGGTAATTTCAATTAGTCTACCAACAATCAGGAAACATATACAACTACAAACATGCTAGCTCAGAGGTTCTTGCACTTTATCAATGACAATGCTCTGGAACAGCTAGGAAGTATACCCACAAGAGGCTCAAATGTCCTGGACATAGTACTCACTAACAAGGGAGAGCATTGCACCGCACCCCATGTGATGTCTTCCCTAGTAAGATCAGACCATAAATCTGTCTTGTTTGATGTAATTATAAGATCAGATACTCCATCAAGTGCAAAAATGCTTAAGAATTTTTATAAGACAAACTACCTCCTACTACGTGATGGTATAAGAAGTTTCAAAGCACCCTTGAACTCAGATAACAGACTCCTATGCAGAGGTGTACACCAATGCCCTATGTAACCACTTAAGCAGCTGTATAGAACCAGCTGTACCTAACTGATTTAAAACTAGGCCCTGCCAAAAAAACAAGCCACTAAGGTGGACCCCTAGTATAAACAGGCTATACAACAAGAGAAAATACTAATGTCCAAGAACAAGAGGAAACTGGCTCAGCAGAGGAAGAAATCCCTCTCCAGCATAAACAAAGTAAGAGATCTTGTCCGGTCATCCAAATCTAATTACAAAACAAAAATATTTTCCCTAGCTAAGGAAAATCACAAGGCATTCTTTAACTACATCCAAAATCTAAAAGGGAATACCCAGCTATGCACTGAACTGGCTGTGGATAGCACCAACCATACTCAACTAGATGTAATAGCCAACCTGCTAGCTTGACAGATTTAGAGAAAACTTCACCCACCCGTCCTGTCCCATTATCCCCCAAAGTATACCGGTCACCATTCCTCAGCCTGTTATCTAAAGACAGTAGGACATCTCGGAGCTCTCCAAGCCCAAAAACATGGCATCAGTGGAACCAGACATCATCGCAGTTTGTCTTTTAAACAACTTAAGACATGACCTAGCAGACCCACTTGGATCCCTGTTTAACCCACAGCCTGAGACCTGGCTATGTTCCTGCGGAATGGAGGACAGCAACAGTAATCCCTCTGTACAAAGGGAGGACTGTCAACTGACCCTGGGAGTTATAGGCCCATAAGCTTGACTAGCCTCATCTGCAAGGCCATGGAAAGAATCATTATGGACCTCATAAAGAAGGACATGGTCAATCTCCAAACTCTGGACCCAGCTGGATTTGTTAAAGGCAGATCATGCTTTTTAAACATGGTTGACTTATATGGGAAAAGTCCCTGGATGAGGGAAAGAAAGTGCATATCACCTTTCTTGGCCTAGTCAAGGAATTTGACACAATCCCCCACTCAAATATTATAGAAAAACTCTCCCAATTGGGAATTAATCCCTACATTACCAGATGGGCAGCCAAATGGATCACCAAAAGGATACAGTTTCTGTGCTATGCCCCTTACTGTTCATAATTTATTTCTCAGAAGTCCAGGCAAACACGGACAGCCTGTATCTGACCATGTTCACTAACAATTGCAAATTGGCAACATTCATTGAGTTCCACAATGATATTAATATACTGAAGACAGGGCTAATGCAGACAAATCCAGGACCACCAGACACCAAAAGGAACAGAAGAATAAACAAAGACCATTTAGGTACCTTTTTTTTTTTTTTTTTTTTTTTTTATTAAAAACACCAAACCTCTAGCACCTCGGCAATCAGCCTTCCAGGAGATAACAATGAAAAAAACAACAACTTGTATAACAGGAATTAATTCATAAAACAATTAATAAATTAAATCAAATAAAACGTACATCACAACAGATATTTCCAGTTGCATTCTTGGTGCAAGCCAACAGGTGTCAGTTTCACACTTTAAAATAAAAACAGTTTCTTTACATAATAATCTGTTTTTCATCAAACATTAGCAGCTTCTATTTGTTCCAAGATGGAACCCCTTAAATCAGTACAAACTCCCCCATGCACAGAACTAAAATGACAAGCAATAGGACTTTCTTCTCTCTTATTCCTGTTATCACGAATGTGTTCCTGCAACTTTTTTTTTTTAATGCAGACAAATGATTGGTGCCAAAGCCATGGATTAAAGCTAAATGCAAAAAATGCATTATTATTCCCTTTGGGAAAGGTGACATCCCTCCTAATTACATTACATTACATTATAGACAGCACATCCCCAAGTATAAACCCAGTGGTACGTGATCTCTGTACTAAGGTTGATAGCAATTTGAACTTTGATGAGCATTTATCCACAGTAGTAAGGAAATCCTATGTGGCACATCTTAAAAGTAAAGGCATCACATCTAGATCCAAGGATGTTATAATTCCATTACATTCATCCCTCATCAGACCAATAATCAAGTACAATGCTCTCCTTCGCATGTACCTCACCAGACACCTGCAACAATTGGAGAGACCACAGAGATTTCTCATCAGGAAATTACAGGGTACCAAAACAAGTCTTGCATGGAAAGACTGAATGCTCTGTCACTGTATTCTGTCACCTACAGATTGCTAAGGGATGACTTGCACCTTGCTTACAGGGCAGTCTCTGACCCAGCCCTAATGGAAATGCTACAAATTTGTAAATCAAACTGCAGGAGAGTCACTTACTCTAGGGATCTTAACCTAGCCTTTGACATGAACAGGTCATGTTAGAGAGATAAATAGATCTTCCAAAAACTACCACTTCTCTGGAACAAGCTTCCAATTCATGTGAAACAGAGCACCTCCCTGACCCTCTTCAAATACAACCTAGATCATGGATGTGTCCCTCCTGGACAGAGGAAGTCGGTATTAAGCACCATAGACCCTTACCCTCTGTGAACTTCATTCACCCAACCATCGACAACTGGGGCAACTCGGGACAGCTATGACGAGGCTTGTAAGGGCTCTAGGGCCCTTATGTTTTGCACTTTTGTATGCACGTCTGTCATCACATTAGGAACTATAAGGAAAGACACACTGACAAGCTATACGTACTGAGTAATGTGATGAATTGTCTGATTTGAAATCATGTCATTTTGACACTGTACGAAAGAGGAAAAAGGCCAGTGTTATGACATTAAACTACATTTTTTACACAGCATTTCTATATACTGTTTTGCACAAAGACTCTTGACTGTTCAAGACTCGTTCTTCCTGATTATGACAACAGCAACCTGTTTTGCAGGTATATTTCTTCTGACTAATTTAGTCCCCTGAAAACCATTTCTTCATATTAATTTGACTCTCATATGCATTATTTCACAATGACAATTAGACAGATGGATGTAAGGGAATACAATATGGACAGCAGAACTATTATTAGTAATAGCACTCCAACTTCTTGTAGTTCTTAGATTTTGAGAGACATAAATATTAAAAAAAAAAAAGATGACATCTCCACCTTTTCCACTTGCATTCCAAAAGTAGACTCATTTGTATCGTATGAAGACTCAAGCTGGATGGATTTGTGTAAATGAACACAATACTTTTGTCAGAATTTTCTGCTTTAGTGAAGCAAAACACTAAACTGGTTAAGCATTCTGTACACAAAACAGTTTTTAAATAGCAATATTTTAAACTGCAGCCATTTCTCAGACCTGTGGCATTTTTCTTCAATTACCCATTATTTTATTGTAAGACATGTAAACCGTGCACATGTTCATAACAGTTGTTTTGTGTCTGCATACAGAATGTTTAGTATTCTGGTGGAAATTTTAATATCAGTGTTAATTAGTGAAATAAGCCTAGGTTTTTACATAACAAAAGAATCCTTTATCCTGCTTATGTTTAAGTGTTACTAGACTTTCTCTCTTGAAGGCTTAGGCTTCTCAGTATGCGTCAGTCAAGAATGGCGCAAGATACTTAAAAAATGACAGCCAAATATATGGGGTACCCATCTGGTCCAATGGCTTTAGTTTTCATTAAACATTTTCAATGGCAGCCTTCATTTTAATAAGCTTTTACATGCTACCCACAGATTAGCTTCAAACTTCATTATGTAATTTGTTTTTACTTTCATGTTGTTTACTATTAATAAAATGACAATACATCATACATTTCACAGAAGTATATTTGAAAGTATAGACTTTGTTCCATCACTACTCTGCATTTATAATATATTAGGCAACATTTTATTAATAAATGTTGTCTTACATGTATATAATTAGGATAAAATTTCCTTGTAGGGGGGAGTGCTTAATTCCCTGCAAGTGACATTTATGTTTTATTTATTCAAATATGTTTCAGCTTTTAGGCCTCAAGATAAATTAAATATCATCGTTTGGAAAGTTATCTTTAAAAATTATGTTTTATTTGGTATACTAATTCAGCTTAATGTGATTTGTAATGGTCAGATACACTACAAGCACCCAGATGTACAATTAATATTTTCACAACTAAGCTATTTTACTTCTCATCTTGATGCTGAAAATGTGTTTCTTGGTTACCAAGTATGATTATTATAAAACTGCCAGCTACACAAACATCAACAAGCTAATGCCTGCAGATCAGATATTAATGACAAAACATGATACAATGTTTTAAGTTGGAATATTGTACATTAAAATCTTCAAATGAAATAAGTTTATCATGAGGTCATCTTATATTTTTTAAGAATCATTTGCTTATTACGTTTGTATTCCTGATGTACTGATGCACATGTAATCCACTCTTGCAGTAGTTTATAAATTAAACAGCACTTAAAAGAACACATGGCAACTGGTGTATCATCACCATAATTACATAGTTTTGTCCAAAACAGTGCCATTAAGACCATTTAAGATGTGCATTCTCATTAGTGATGACTTTGCAAGACTTACTTTGTGACAAAAGTTACAAAATGTGTGAAAAACTATTTATAAACTTAAATAAAAGCAGACTTAAGACAGCGAGAGATGTGGAACGTGATTTTATGGTTTTATCCATTTGGCTTCACAGGTCTTTTATGTATCAAAACAAATTTCACCCATCTGTCCAAAATAAACTTTAGGAGAAACAATTCCAGTCATCAGAAGCCGTCTTAATCTACTTTATCTCCATTACTTTAACCATTTCTAGTCCCTCAGCAGTTAGGTTGTCTTACAATTTCCACTTTTTTCCTGTAGGTTTTATAGTCACTGACTTTATCATTGTTTCTTTTGCCTGCCCAGTAATTATTTAAGCATGTATGACATAACATATGTTTACCCTTTCTAGCCATTTTCTCTCTGTGTACATTGGTCTCATGCATTATAAAAAATAAAAAGACTTCATCCCCATGTTAGCTAGCTCATTTAACCTGCAAAGCCAGCAAAGAAACAAAACATTTTAAAATACTTTTAAGATATAGACAGAATATGACTACATTTTTAAAATATTTGTGGCATCCATGCAGCTGGCCATTGTGTTACTGGTAGGTCTGCTCCATTTGTCCTTGGGTCTTAGACCAAATCAATCAAAATCCATCTTAACACTATCCTCCCAACTATCCAAAAACAGCCTTGCGTATAACCCAACCAAATGCCCTGACAACATCCATTCCTTTATGCTCTCACCCGTTCGCACCGCAACAATTAAAACACCTCCTAAAACTGAAACCTACCACCCTTGCCCTGACAATCTACCAGTCAACTTCCTAAAAATAGCTGCTGAATCCTTATCCGACCCTATTTCTATTCTTATCAATGGCTCCATACAAGAAGCACATGTCCCACAGCTATGGAAGGCATCGTACATTATTCCACTACATACAGGCAGAAACTCTTATGAATACTCAAATTATCACCCCATTGCCATTCTATCCCCCTTATCTAAAATACTAGAGAAATGTATACATTCTCAGGTAACACAATTCCTAAACTCGCACCATCTCCTCTCCCCTACACAGCATGGCTTCCGACAACACCATAGCACAACCACCGCTCTGCTCTCTTTCACCAATCTGATCAATCAACATAGAAATAACAACTTTGTATCTGCAACATTTTTAGACCTCTCCAAAGCATTTGACATGGTTTCATATTCCTTACTACTTGACACCCTGACATCCCTTATACTTTGCCCCTTCCACTATAGCCTGGTTTAAAAGCTATCTGGCAAACAGGGAACAATCTGTCCAATGGCAAAATGTACTATCCCCCTTACTCCCAACTACCATAGGTGTACCACAAAGCTTCATATTAGGCCCACATCTTTTCTCCATATTTACCAATAATCTCCATACCACCACACAGCATTCACTTATACAATATGCTGATGATTCAACTCTTCTGTTCAGCTCCATCACTTCCCACCCTACAACAACTCACCCAGGAATCCTTTAGCTCTGTGGAAAGTTGGATCACTCAGATCCAACTTATCCTAAACCTTAATAAAACCAAATGACTACTTTTCACAACCAACAAAACAATTTCCACCTCTCTATCCTTCACTATCTCCTCCAAAAATGGCACTATTATCCTTCCCTCTGGCCATGCCAAACTCCTAGGTACTGAAATTGATAAAAATCTACACTTCGACATCCACATTTCACAAACTATCAAGAAAGTCCAGAAAAAAATGGGAACACTATATTGGCACAGGAAATCCCTCTCGAAACAAGCATGGTTGTCTACCCTAACGTATGCTGCTTCAATTCTTACCCAACTTAGAAAACCTGAACTTGCCAGACTCGAACCATGTTATAATAAAATCGCCAACTTCCCCAGCTACTAACCTATCACCAACTAGTCATTGCCTACAATGTGGTAACACACATCCAGCAAAAAAACCTGCACTAGGTCAACTTCTCACCCACTATAATGCAAATAGCCCTCTCCGATCTTCTGACAAACCCCTCCTCTGTATCTCTAGGACTAACAATACTGCAGGAAAAGCACTGTTCTCCCACTCCATAGCTAGAACCTGAAATAATCTCCCTTCTGCTCCGATTTCTGCCCCTACATCTTCCCACTTTAAAAAATCACTTAGAACACACAAAGAATAAGTGGCTATGCCCATGTATTACATAAGTCCTCAGATTATTTCACTTGTATACCTCACTTCCTAATATACCTACTATAATATATATTACAGTCTAGGTCTTCTCCTAATGCCGATTGAATTTGGATACTTATTCTGTTATTAACCATGTGTAACTATTTTCTTCCTCTGTATATATATATATATATATATATATATATATATATATATATATATATATATATATAGGTCTTATGTCTTCTGCTGTATACTGTATTTTAACATATTGCTTGAAAATTCTCTGTATACTGTATTTTAACATACTGTGTAAAAATGTACTTACTGTGGAGCTTTTCTCTCTGGGCCTCTGCTGAAAATGGACCTGTGTCCAGTCGGACCATCCCGGTTAACAAATGTAAAGTAAAATAAATAAATAAAAAAATGTTTCCCATAGTCTGACAGGAGACAGTCATCCCAGCACAGTGTTATGTTCAGAGCCATGGGAATTCTTTTTCTATCTGACTTATCTTTTCCTTGGTCACATGATTTTTGAGTGAGGACATTAGCCCATTTAAGGTGAGCATCACAGCTGATAGCACTTTATACAGCATGTAGCTTACTTGCCTCATGCCTCCTAGTTAGTGTTTAAACTGTGCACTGATTGAGACTAAAAAACAAGCAAGTTATAATACTGACAAAAAAGTAATTCTCCAGAGTGCACAGCAGTAGTTTGTAAAAATCTTTTCTAAATAAAAGTAGGTGTTATATTTGGGTGAAGGCCTATTGTGTAAATCCTAGTCCAAGTTAAGTCACACTTTCAGGAATCCAATTAACTTTCCTAGCTATTTTTTCACTAGTAAATTATGCAATGCAAAATGATGTATCTTGTATATTTCTATTGGGATCCAAATGCACAAACCCATCAGGCACCCAAAATCACAAAGTATATTTTTCAAATATTCATGACCTACAGTGATGGGATATTGATACTGGTGACAGGGAGCCATACTCTACCATTTTGCCATATGGTATTTCAAAAATAACTTTCAACATGCAAATTCCATTCCACATACTACTACATTTTTCCCTGAGCTTTAATTTTTTGGTTTCAAATTTTTATTTCTAACTGTAAGAATAAAAATAAAATGAAGCACACTTATTACTGACCCATTGCAGAAAATGTTCAAACACAAACGTTTAAAAACCTAGCACATGCTTTCTGATATAATCTTTTCAAGACATTAATATGCTTGTTGATAACGCTAACAGACCATACTGAAAATCTAGTCAACATATTCAGTTTTATAAATGAACAAGATCTAAAACAGTACTAACTAAATCCTAACTATTCCAATTTAGTTATAGCCTTTATTATGGAAATAGCATGTACACGTTAGTTTAAAATGTAGTGATGCCTCATGTTTTTTCTACCCAGACATGAACATAATTACTAGCATGTATAGGAAGCTCTAGAAATACCAAAATAGTTTCCACAATATGAGGGTTAAAACTCAAGTAAAAAATTAGGTGACAAATGTTTCTGGAACTACTGTAAATAATTTCTAATGCATGGAGCACCCTGCTTAGCTTCACTCGAGTTGAATTTCTTGCCATCCATGTCTCAAACAAATAATGATATGCTATGATCCAAGTCCCAATCATAACCCTCTTTATTTTAGCTTTACATAACACTAAACTGTCAACAAGGAAGCTTTGGAATTGCAGAATATGCATTATAAACAACCTCCCATGTATGATGAGAAGATATAATTTAAAAATGAGTGACATGTGTAAAGAACTCCAGTTTTAGTTCTTCTACCTTCAATGCTAGACCATCATACAGGAAGCTTGGACATTCCATAAAAACGCCCTATAAGGAATCATCCTTAAAATAAACCACCGCAGAATGTAACTGATGTTATGACAGACTGGGCAAAATGCAGTCTCAATGGAGCACACTGGATATGCCAAAATATATTCTCTGCTGAAAACAATACAGAAAAATGCAATTGTTCCACAAAGTGTCACTTTTTAATCTCTACATTCAAATACAGTGAAAGGCCATCTTTAGAATACAATCATTAACATCAATCTCAACAAATGTTTTCTGTAAAATATTTTTTCAATTTCTTAAAAAGATTCTGCATATTCCTCCTGACATGACACAATGTTTTCCTTTGACTTAAAGTGTTTGCACAGGTTCCAAATTTAAATCTTCCAAGGGCCTTGATAACCAGACAACTAATATTGTGATGCCTCAATAAATGACTTCTGTGACTTCAGATATGCCATTTTAGATTGTGCACGTAGACATTTAAGATTAAGTTTAAAGGTCTTTCACCTGACAAAAAGTCAGACTCGCCTATCTTCCCTTGTCCAGTATAAATGTTAATAAATTATTCCACACATGAAGCATCCTGTTACACATTTATCATTAGTAAACATAGCCATATTAACTTCCAAATGGTGTTCACAGTAGCACTGCCTCTAAATTTGTCTTCTCTGCTCATTTGTCACTCATTTGTTCCACTCTATTAGTCTCCAAGTGCTTCCCATTCAGTTTTAAGTATTCTGCCATAGGAAAGCATAATCTGAGGCCAGCCATCCTCTATTCACATGGTAACTCTATTACACAATGGATATTAGAAGGTTTCTCAGCTAGTGAAAGGAGGACACCATGCTTCTTTGTTTTATTTACTATTTACCAAGAGTACATATTTTATCCATTAAAACTCATCTCATGGAATTTTTTTATAAAGTGGCAAATCCCTCTAATTCCCACATGGAGTATCCCACCAACCAACGTACTTAAAATAGTGAAGTCCTTGGTCAAACCAAGAAAGCTCTAACAATTATAACTTTAGAAAAATAAGTTTTAATTTAAATGAATGGTTTTCATGCAGGAACAGACAGACAGAAACATAAAGATTACACCAACAAATGCTCTTGTAACAGGCAAAAAAGCCATAAAAGAAGGAGACAGTAAGTTAAACAGGTAATAGATATATCTATTTAACAGATTTGTTAACTTTCTTTCAAACAACCTTGAATAATTTTGTGTTTGAAAGTGTAAGATTAATTTAAGCAACATGAAAGAAAAAAACAAAAATAGCATAAGAAATAACCAGGCATTAAAATTATGCATAAAAGCAAGCAGGTATCAGACTGGACACGAACACAGTATCTAGGAATGAAGGGTACTAATCCTGCAGCAATGGTCCTGTTATGGTACCCAACACAAATAGCTCTACTATACACATCATGAACATTACTGCTGTAGAACACATGCAGGTTTTAAAGAGTAAGGAGCAAAGTATCTTAAAGGCTCCAAAAAATGATGGCTCGTCAAAAGTATCCCCTGCAAGGACATCCAAATTAAGTCATGCTCTGAGTTCCCAAGTGTATGTGCATTTTATGTTTATTTAACTTGTTAAACAGGCAAAAAAAAAATAATGTTCAGATGCTTTTCACCAGCAAAGTAAACAAATGTAACTCATGAACAAGACAAAAAATGTCAAACATTACCACGTTTACAAAGATATGTAGTACAGTTCTATCTGCATAAAAATACCTTATGCGAACATGGACAACATGGCAGCATGCCTGATAAATGCTCTAGGACTGTAAATCCAGTCTTCAGAACTTGGAGAAAGAACATGGGAAAACACATAAGCAAATAAATCCCAGGACTGCTAAATTAAGAATGACTCAAAACTAGAGAACCGGGTGTACTTTTTAAAGTAGGACTTCTTTGTGTTCCATGTTTTGGCTTCTCTGAATATAGTCAAGACTTTAGAGAAAGAAAAACTTATAATCAACTTGATCTCAATCATGCCATCAGGATCAGAGATTGGAGCTTTTGATATAATACCATCCTTTCGGTTTGGAGTAGCAACTTGCTGGGGAGAGGTAGCACTAAGGATTCTATTACTGACATCTAAGTTAAAGTTAGTTCAGTCAAAAGGAACTGTTGGATCAAGATGTCTTCTCCTCTTCTGCTTAACGGAACATTTGGTATTAGAAACACTGGAAGAAATGAAAACAGGTAACCTTAAGTACAACATATCAAGATAGCATTTAAAGGAACTACCAGAGAAAAGGCAATCTGATACAAAGCAGTAGGAACTGGATTGTTTTGTGAGCTTCAAAAACTTTTTTTTAATAGTTCCAACTCTGACCACAACAATGTTTCTGTACAGTTCCTACAGCAATGTTTCTGTACAGTTCCTACTTAAGACAGATTGATATCTTTCTACATATTCTGCTACAGTGCACTGATGACTTGTAAAGTTACATGCCTACCATCAGATTTCACTTGATTATCTGCAGTCAAGCAATCATTGATAGCCCAAGTAGCTAGCATTTGTGTGTGCATCTGTGCCCATCTTTTCAGTTGTCTGTTACTACATGCTGAGTATCTGCTTCAGATCTGAACAACAAGATTGCAGAATCAGAGGAACAATTATTATCTCCTTGACATTTGTGTTTCTTGGGCTGAGAACTAAGGCCTCAGAACTCCTACCTCTTGTGGGAGGGACACCCAAACATATCTTAATGTTTATTAACATTTAACTCTGAGGATGGGCTAGGAAAGGAAGACCTTGTTTGAGGAGAATCAGTGTCCTTCTGGAGCTACCTTGCTAGATACAGTAAGAGATGACTCTACTTCTTTCAGCTTTTCCCGGTTAGGGGTCACCACAGTGGATCACCTGTCTGTTCATGACTGGCAGTGGAATTTTATGGTGTCGAGTTGCCAGCCTGGTGCCCAACCTTCCACAGAAGGCACACACATGCACTCACACCTAAGGCCAATTTAGAGTGTCCAATCCACCTACAGCATGTCTTTGGGATGTGGGAGGAAACTGGAGCACCCAGAGGAAACCCACGCAACCACAGGGAGGACATGCAGACTCCACACAGAAGGCATCCCAGCCGAGGATCAAACCAGAGAACCTCTTGCTGTGAGGCAGCAACGCTAACCACTGTACCATCGTGGCCGCCCAAGAGACGACTCTACTGATTACTCCAAATGGTTACACTGATTCTTAAAAATTACTCCTCATGTGAAATCCTACCAGTACAAAAAAGCATACAACATCTCAGTATTGCTGAAAGCATTCTATCTTCTGAAACAGCTTTGAGAACTTTTTTCCTCTGAAAGGGTAGTAAATCTTATAGCAGTTGGGTTGGGTAATAATTGGAGATTAGATCTAGATTTGAAAACATAGGGCAGTCTGCTGTTATGATGAAATGTGAGCCACTGAAGGGTTTAGCTCAATCTGGCAATCATTGGCATGAAATCCATTCAATTTCAGATGTGCAAACATTCAGGATAGATAGTGAGCACAGGGGAAACACCAAAATATAAAGAAATAATATGAAAATGGGAATTGCCATTAAGCTCTACAAATGGTAACTTTCTGCTAAGAATCATGCAAGTCTAAAATCACAGGCATGCCTCTTGCCCAAGCAGTGACACAGGAGTCTTCAAATTCAGCACCTTAATTTCTTCCATTATCAACCTGCTCAGAGAAGATCAATCTAATATAGACTTCCACAATGTTTCTTTTATTCTACTTGAGAACCTTAAACAAAATGTTTTACTTACTATGGTTCTGGAATTGACTGTACAGCTTGAATATACAGCACATTTTGGAATAATGGAATTACTAAGTGAACATTTCTTCTGTGTGGCTGGAACAAAGTCTGTAGTTAATATAATATGCAACTCCAGGGGGTATCCAGGGGGTATCTTCATGATACAGTTTATCTTTACCATCAATGTAGCATGTGCCTTCAATATTTGGTGAACAGGGAGAATTATCCTTCATCCTATATGCAGTGCATTGTGTGTGGCAGGAGTTGGTGTTGACTGATATGACATGCATTGTGGGACACTAAAGGACTTGTCTTGTTTATTAAACAACTTGCTGCTACTGGTGCTGCCTTTTGCTCCTGCTTGCACCTTGCTTCTCTTGAAAATGCACTCTACCAGAGTACTGTTACGGCTCAATTTCTAGCACAATGGGTTACTTTTTAAAATTCCTACTGTAACTTGCATTTCAGGCATGTAACATCCATACCCTTTTTGCCTTCCAATTAATGGAATACCTTAAGGGCTAGAATAGAAAAATGGATTTATCCACTAGAGAATTTAATAATTTGCATTTTACATCTTCTGCAAGGGTTGCTACCTAATAATATCAAATTCAGCAAACCAAAAAGATGTATACATAGTGCTGCAGTCATATTTTATTTACACACTTGTCTGAGTCAACATTACCTTTTCCCACAGGCATGCCACAATGCCAGAAATAACTTTAATAAAATTCTCAATGTACTTCAAAATAACATATACAGCCAGTGTGACTGACAAGTAAACTGTCTTCCTTTAACTATACATGTGCTATCATTTACATATAAGTAGGTTGCAGTATTAAAGTAGGTGCGGTTCTCTATACATTCTAGAATTCTGATTCCAGGACCCTAAAGTCTGCCACTATGCTCTCAATACATAAATAAATTAATTAATTAATTAATAACTATCACAAACATAAACCCCTGCTGACCTTAGTGATGTGTGCTAGCCCAAAATCCATCACTTTACTTCACAAAAACATTTTCCACAATACTAGCACTATACATTTGTACTGTCTGGAGTGGTGGGGTTTTGGTTTCAGATAGCACAGAATGAAACTTCTTAATTTGCAATCTTTAATGTTTTTTGATGTTTAATTTTTTTCAAAATGCAAGAAATTAACAAGTTGGTGTAAATGTTTTTCAGTTTGGATGTAATGTTCTAGGCTCGTAAGAATGTGTGTGTGTGTGTGTGTGTGTGTGTGTGTGTGTGTGTGTATATACATATATATATGTGTGTGTATATATATATATATATATATATATATATATATATATATATATATATATATATATATATATATATATATATATATATATATATATATATATATATATACACATATACACAAGTAGTTAATGAAATGTTGAATGTGGAAAAGTCAAAACAATGAAAAAAACACACTGATCAAAAACAAAAAAGGAAATGACAAATAAAGCCCCCCCCCCCCAAAACACACACACACTTTTATACATATACCAACTCTAAGATCACACAATAGTGATCAGCAAATGCTCACTTCCTGCTGTTTTACAATCATGAACAAACAAGAGGATGGTATTAAGAGAATGCAGTCTCTAAAAGCCATAACCAAATCAACTACAGCCGCAGGTGTGCAATGAATAGATATGATAATGAGAATTTTAAATATCACTTACATTAATACTCAATGCAAAAAATTTTAGAAGATGTGGAACGTACATAAAATATACAGCAACATTTTCCATGCACTACATGCCATCTCTAAATCTACTAACACAGATACAGTACATTAAGAAGGTTAAGTACAGTCCTTCTTACCACCCCCCCCCCCAGTTACCTGATCTTGATTACTACAGTTGTAATGAAGAGATGAACAGATTAAGACAAGAGATTTTGGCTGGGCATTTTTACTGCTATAATCTGTCTCTTGGAGCATTACTTAAGCGGATAAGCTTGCAACAAAAGTAAACTATCTTTCTCTAAAAGAGGGTCACCATTGTGGTAAAACACATTGTCTAGAATACAAATTTGTGAAAAAATACAGAGAAGACAGAATAATACTCTAGCACAGTTGAGCCAAAGTCTGCCCCCACTCTAGACTACTTCCAGTGTGTAATGCTTACTAAATGTGAGGAGCTCAATCCTTGTAGCTGCCTTAAAAATCATTAGCCCAGAATATAGCTGAAATAGCACTAATGTGAGTCTTAACACAGCTCTGAAGATTTTTATTTTTTGCACCTATTTTAACAGAAGACAATACAGCAAGCCAGCCGGTTTGACAGGGTCAGTTTAGTAACATGCAGGACCTTTAGCTCCTCATGAAAAGATAGTCAGACATGCACAGCAGATATCACTCAATGCTTAAAAGCAAAACTGCTCTTTAAGAAGCTCAGTGTTACTATGTAGGTTGATTAGTAGTTTACCACCTGTAATCCTATCATGCTCCTCACAGGAGTGACTGCCACCAGGGAATGAGTATGTCAAAGCTTTCTGTGGAGTACATCTGCTTCAAGAGCAACAGACAGCCCTTCTAACATGATACCAAAGTCCTGAAATGAAAACAAACATTCTTCTCTATAGTATTTTTACGTGAATAACAACTCTTGCATGCTTAATGGAAGACTCAATAGCATTCTGAGGATATGCAGAGTATCAAACCAAAGATATGCACAATAACTAAAGAATAAAGAATGTTTAAATACATGAAACAAATCAAGATATTTGGAAAATGCATATAAGTGCATATAAACCTGGAGTCTGAGCTCAACATAAAAATCTTTTCAACTTTTGAAAGCATGCTAAATATCTGGATACTGTGGGTTTCAGTGTCTACCCTTTTAAATATGTATAATACATAAAGCAGCCATCAGCTTGGTTCCCGTTAATCTTATCTGCAATACATTCTCCTGCTAGATAAAGACCCCTGTAGGTCCAATCTTAAAATCACTCCATAATGTTAATACTTATATAAAAGTAATATCCACCGCAAATGTAATGAAATGTCATCATGGTTAGAGCCTTCATTCACGTTTGAAAAAAATTATTCATTTTTTCTCTTGAGAGTGGAGATGGATCTTCCTTTTTCCTTTTCCCTTCCAAATTATCAGAAGCAGAGAGGAAAGCACATTCACCAATATGGTATGTGCCCATGGTTATGAAACTTGTGTGGAAGGCACAATGTCTGACTATGTAGCCTCGTGGGTGCTATAGACAGACCTTTAAGTGAAATGTTTAATATCAAAGACTTGCATCGGAGCAAGAACAGACATTTATGGTGTTTATGGTAAAGATATAGGAGATACTTGTGCTGAACCCTTTCAGAGTGCTGGCAGCAAAGTGTGAATCTTGCTCTTGACAAAGTGAAAGGCATTTGGATGTGAATTGTCTGAGCTTCTGACAAAGATACCCCCCCACCCACCAATTATTGGCACCGACTGCTTATCTGCTTGAGACAATGTAGCAGATTTTTTTGTATATTAATATTACTGGCTTTCGAGTCCCTGAAGTAGAAAGTGTCGAAGGCACTTATTCAACAGATCTACAGGATAGCTTACTATTTATTTTAAAGGGGAGTTGATTTCTGTACCACTGTCATTTTCAAGTACATTTATTTTGCTTTCCTCACTTCCTTAACTAAAGAGGCAAAAAAATTAAAACTCTCCTTATTTGCCCGTACAGTGTTTATTTTGTGACTTAAAGCAATTTTCATATCTGTACAACTTTCACAAGGACGTACATTCTTTAAATATAAAGTATTAGAACTCTGTTACATTTCATGCAATGTTACAACTTTCACAGATGTGATCTGGACCTTCACAAAGTAAGCATACAAGATGAAAATCCACAAGAAGCCCACATGATAACAAATGAGACAAGAGAATAAATTAAACCAGAATGAGACATCACACCAAAATGAAGAAACAGCTATTAGGAATAAGGCCAGATGATCAACAATGTGCTTGGGTAGCATAAATTATCGTCAAAATATGAAATTTCCTTCAGTCCTGTGAGAAGAAATTATATGAGCACAAACCAGTACTGCTTATATCACCACTACAAAAATACAAATATCACCAACACTGCTGGCATGAAAAAACAGCATTTGTCTTTACAGAATGACCCATCAGGCATGAACAAAAAGTAACGAATAATGATGCAGCTTCACCATCCAGTACCCCAGATGTTAATATTTTCTGCTGCAGTGAGACTCCATTAAGATCCATTTCTCTACTTTAGCCTTCTAGCAATAGAGCCAGCTGCAATTACACATGCTAGATGGAGGACAAAGTTAAAAGTGCTTATGGTTCATAAAAACTGAGGTGTTGCTACCACCCAAAAGAGAATCAGTTGGCTCCTGCAGTAGCATGACCAATCCAGGCTCCCAAAGTCAGAGGGAAATAATGCTACCAATTTATATCTGTCTGGCTGTTAAGAATTCTTTGCATTTTCCTAAGTTATACAATCAGATCATTTTACATAAGCCTACTATGCTCCCAGACCATGCATACGGACAACTGTTATGGAATCTGTTAAGGTTTAGCAGCTGCTATAATTAGATTAATAATTTGAGTGAGTACTCCACAGTGCGAGATGCAGAAGTGGTCATTCCAGGCTTCCCTTTCCAGCTAGAAGTAAGATTTTTAATAACTTTCATGTTGGATTGTACTGTATACACACAGAAATTGAATTAGCATACTGCAGCATAACACGAGTGACCCAAGATATGAGGGCAGTGTTAGCATTGCTGGTAATGAAAGATTATGTCACATACAAAGATAAGGAACTGGGACCAAATACAAGTTGTGGGGTCTCCAACCTTATTGCAGAAACACTGAGATGCTAGCTGAGGAACAATTGCATTAACATCCCTCAGATGCACTACAACAACATTTTATCATTTAATAAAAACATGGGACCAAGGAGCCTGTAACCCATTCCATACAGTCTACATGCCTGAACTCCAACCAACTAATCTAACAAAGCTATAAAATGTTTTTAAGTGAGAGGAAGATGATTCCAAAGTTTAGCCGTTTACCCATGAAGTCTGCTCAAAAAAATCCTGCACCCCTCAGTATTAACCAATATAGCTATGTCCTTTATAAAACTAAAACCTGTTGTTACTGTCAATAGTTCATCTTGCCAGCTTTAATATACCATGATACATCTCTCCTAACTAAACTATAACATATTAAATATAAACTAGGATTCTCATTAACCAATGGGATGAAGAATCCCATTAGAAAACTTTTTATCAGGTGAAGAGATGTCTGACAGTACAAAGAAGAATGTAGCCTAACAGCATACCGAATAAAGACAAACTGGGCAGAGTAGAATGTCAGTAAGGTGCACCAGAGAAATCATGACACCATTCTGTGCTGAATGGTCATATTTCTATGAACAAGTGCTGTTATAAGTAAACTAGTTCTTGCTGCTATTTAAATAAATAAGCAAAGTGGGTGACTAGAAAGTGAGTGGAATAAAAAGTGATACATTAGAGAGATGGTACTAATATCCACCTATTTACCAAATTGAAGCTGACCTACTTCAGAAAAGAAAAATAATTTTAAAGGCATTTAGTGATGCTAAAACACACACAATGAAGACAATATATTAAACTAAATGATGTCTTCATTTAGACAATAGATTCCATACCATAAATTTACAATACATTTATTAGCTTTGGAATATTTATTAGACTGAGGTTAGACTCTTTGGTTTGTGTTTGCCATATCATAACACTGCATTTTAATTTCCCCACTATTTCCACCAAACTTGGCATAGTAGAAGCAAAAACAAAAAAAATATATATATATATATATATATATATATATATATATATATATATATATATATATATATATGTATATTAACTGCTTGAAAATATGCAGCACATATACACCAAAATATTTAGTGTGAAATTACAAAATTATTCTCAGTTATTTGAAATATGCAGTATAAACTCAAAATATCAGACAAATTAAGTGAGGAAGGATATAGCACACATCCAAAAATGTCAATTCATGTAGCACTATAAACTAGGACATATTTCAAGTTCTGGTTTGTAAGCCATTTCCATACGATAATGGAATGGGATAATTACTCTGAAGTGTATTTCTGAATTGCACTTTTGAAAATAAATAAATAAATAAATAACTAAATTGGTCAGGAAATAAAAGATAAAAATTACTGCAACATCAAATTTTACTTCTGTAAAGCACAGTGTTATGACATTTTCATGACCTTTTAAAGTAAAGCAACCATTTCTCAAAGTATGCCCTGGAATATTTCAACTCAGAGATGAAAGGATAGCACCTACTGGGATCCCTTTCTCAAGCTCATCACAGGAATAAAATATAACACACACCCTTAGGAGAATAGCTATAAGAAATTAAATGAGAGGCACCTTACAATCAGGAAAACAAAACTGTATCAGAATTGGTGTGGATTTTCCTTTCAGTATTACACCATTTAGCTGAGCAATAATGCCAGTCAGATTGTGTTTAGTATAAATGCAACACACAGCCTACCCTCCAGCATTTTAAGTAGCAAATTAAACATTTACATTTTTTTTACTGTGCAGTGAGGCTTAACATAGTGGCAGCCTTAGAACCAAAGTACAGCCTCAAGGGAAGTCTCTCCACTGACAAATTAATACCTTAGAGAAAAGAACCGAACGGTGGCAATGAACTCATTTGTTCCTCCAATAATGAAGAATGACTTTTTCTATACTGCATCTGTGACTGTTGCTATGGTGACCTAGACTTACCTCATTGCTTCTCTAAGTGCACCTCGCTCACTCAGAGTAGTGTGCTTGATGTCATCAAAATTGTTCTCCAGTTTCTCACAGCTCTAAAATAAACAAAACAAAACATTTACTTCTTTCAAGTCTCAGAGTACTTCCCAGGAAAGAAAAGATAAATTCTAAATTTCTGACAGTGCAGTAGACCAGATGAATGGTCATTTATTCATCACATGTTCTACACTTATAGTAAGGAATATCAACAATTACAGATGCAACAGTTCCCTTTGTTAACATGTAAAGGAACATGCAAATGTAGCTCTACAAAATACACTTGACTGCTAAGCATTCATAGTGGTAAAAAAATAGAACAAAATACATCTTAGCTGCATACAAACATTAAGGAAACCATGTTTATTGTGTTTATAAAGGCATGTTATATGGCCGCAATTTTATTCCTAGACAGCATATGCCTATGCAGTCTGTATTGCAGATTTGTTTCCCATAAGAAATGGTCTTAGCTGCTTATTATACAAGTTGTATAACAAATTGAAAACTAACTGAAATGAGCAATGCATACATAAACTTTTCACCCAATGGAAACATTTCTTCTTTCAGAAGTTCTAGCACAAGGAAAAATCTGGCACGGTATGGACTACTAAGTGAAGAAACAAATAGTCAAAGTTCATATGCATATTTATTTCAAGCATAGGCATTAATGCCCTTCTAGCCTACCAATATGCTAAAACAGTTGTTCCATTAATGTGTCCAGGCTGTTCTTAAAAATATTTAAACTAGTGCTTGCCTTAATATAATTCAGTAGTCTATTCCATACATCAACTGCTCTCTCAGAGAATCAATTAGTACTTCTAATTCCTATACAATCGTTTTTTACATTCTCCAAGTCATTTGGCTTTCTAATACCATGACAGCAATGGTCCCCATTCCGAAGTCAAAGTGCGATTAAAGTTCATGAAATTAGTATTGTTTCAATCTTTGAAGTCAACCAAAAGTGCTCTTCACAGCACCCGCAATGTGCCCAGTAATGACTGCTTCTGCAATTTTTACAGAGTTACACGGATTGGTAACATATCTAAATACAATTGTAGATTATTTTTTATAAGACCAGTTGCTCCTACTACTATTGGAACTGTCTGGGTATCTTTTTTCCACATTGCTCTCATTTCTGCTTGCAAATCCTGATATTTTATGACTTTGTCTCTCTCTCTGTATGCAAGACACTGTAGTCACTGGGTGTATGGTTTCAATGATCAATGCTACTTTTGTCTTCTTTTCCTGGACCACTTTATCTTTTGGACTATTGGTAATGGGTGACCCATGTGATATAAACCATCATTTTTTATGATGCTCTGTGGCTCATGTTTCCAGTGTTTGTCAACCACTTTAATACCATAATGTTCGCACAATCCCCAGTGCAGCAGTTTCGCCACATCATTATGCCTTTCAGTATACAGTCCTTCTGCCATTAGTATGTCACAACCAGCCACAAGGTGTGTGACGACTTCCAATTCTGTTTTACAAAACCTACATTTGTCGTTTCTCCCACATGCTCAATGGACTGATTGGGATATGCATCGTTTAGTTTGAATTTGCCTCTCCTTAACCATTCCTGCATTCAATCCTGATCAAAATGAGGTTCTCCCAGAAGTTTTCTATAATTGCAACAATATTTATGCATTTTCCACATTTCTTGCCTTCTCATCTGATCCTTATATTCTTTCTTTTGTTTTTTGGCACATTCAGTTGCTGCCCAATTTTTATCTATTTCTGGTTTGATTTCCATTCCCGCTTGATGCTGATATGCTTCTGCTAGACTAAGAAAGGAAGTCATCTTAGATTTACTCTCCTTATGTTTCAAAACTTTCACTACATTTGGGTCTTGTGAAGTCAGCAGAAAATGTGTGCAGCCCCATGACTGCAGATCTATACATGTAATCAATTTCAAGGAGGCCTATACCTCCTTCAGAACAGGGAATACATAATCTTGGAATGCACTGGTTTTTATAAATCATTTGGTGGGCATGAAGCATCCTTCTTGTTTTCCTATCTAATCTATCCAACACCTTTTGGGACCTGTCAATCACTCCAAAACTGTAAGTTAGGACATGAAGAGAAAAAGGTTTATAGTTTGGATTTTATTCTTAGATGTCAATGCTGTTTTCAGAATTAATTTAAGTCTTCTAAAATATTCCTTACTAAGTTTGATTCGCATTTGCTCATGTTTTATTGTTGATCCTTCATCATTTCCCAAATATTTACTTACTCCCTCTCGCTCAAGTTCTTCTATATCACATTCTTTTCCCAAACTGTTTTCTTGGTGCTGCAGTTTTCCTGCTTTAAAGGTTGATTTTGCACATTTATCAAAACCAAATGACATTCTCATATCGCCTGAAAGAGTTCTGACAACTTGCAGTTGTGCTTTCAGTTCCTCATCTGATGAGCTATACAGTTTCAAATCATCGACAAAAAGGATGAGAAGTCTTTGCACTTTGTTATTTTCTAGGGGCCAAATTATAGCCATGCCCTAAGCTGTTAGACAGCTTAATGGATTAAGGGCAAGGCAGAATAGCAGCAGTGACAGAGTCACCCTGGAATATCTCCCTTTGGATTTGTATCCCTGAAATGGTAAGTTGTCTTTTATCATGGCTTAATTGCTAAGTGGTCTGCCACTGTTTCATGGTCACTGTAATGTAATCGGTCAGTGTATGGTGTATCTTAGGATTCCTATTAAATTGCCAAACATTTCAAAGTTTGGATTTCATATGGTCGACACCATATAATCGAACTTTGAAAAGTTTGAAGGTGAAAGGCAGTGGCTTTGTGCAGAATGGGAACATTTCCCTTTTCTGCACTGAAAGTATTATTTAAGTGAGGGGGTGTGGAGGGCACAGCACCCCACGTGGGGGAGTGCAGGGAGGCTTGCCCCCCTGCTCAGAGTGTTAATTTTTTTCTTTTCTTTTTACCTTTTTATTATATATTCGAGGTTTCACTCATGTTGTCGAACATATGAGGTTCGAAATTTTGAAGCTTCGAATATATAATATAGACCTGTATCTTATACATTTTTAAGCACTCCTATCCATGAATGTGGAATACTATCAAATGCTTTTTTGTATTCAATCCAGGCCAGACAAATTCTTCCCCTTTTTACAGTTCTCCACTATGACTTTATTTAACGACAAATGATCTTTTGTTCTGTATGACTTTCTTTTATTGTCCTTTTATTCTGTTGCCATAATTGAGTTTTCTTCTAAATGACTATAAACTATGTCGGCATCAATTCCAGTGTATTGTTTATATGTCATCAGAAGGCAAGTTATTGGTCTACAACTTTTAGGGTAGCTTGCATGTTCACATAAGTAGGAGCATTGTTTGTCCTGTTAGCCAGGTTGGTGTCTCGTCGGGGTGCACATATAAAGAATTCTTACTCATGGCTAATTCTTCATGCAAAAATGTTAATACTTTTAACCAGAAGTTAGGTACTGCATCTGGTCCTGGGGTTTTTCAATTGGAGGCTTTTCTTAACTTTGTTTCAATCTCTCTGGTCGTTGTTTCATCCCATTTCATATCCTGTACATTTCAACCTCTTATTCTTTCTTTTACTGCTTCTATCCAGTTAGCATCATTGTTATGTTCCATAGGATCTTCATAGATACTTCTCCAAAATGTATCTATTTCTTCTTTTTGTTTTATTTCCCAATTCTATATAAAACTTTTTTGGGTCATCAATAAATTACTTATTTTGTACTTTTCCTTTATATTTGTTTGCATATCTTTTAAGTGTTTATACCTGTGCTGAGATTTTTAGTTTATTATTTGCGATAGTGCATGACAGATCCAGATCTGTTCTAATATTGTGCGTTGCTTTTATCATATCTGAGTATTTTGTTGATCTGTTCCCTGTTCTATACCCTTCTAATAGCGACACTTGTCTTAATTGCTTTATGGTTTTCTCTATTCGACACTTCCATGATGGCATTCAGGTTCTCCAATTTCGCCCCTTCACTACCCTGTGTACTTGTGGTAAACTTTATCAGTTATCAATTTAGCTGCACAGTAATACATCCCGCTTATTTCTTTTATATCACATAAAACTTAGACAGTCCTAATTACTGTGTGTATTTGCTTTATCAAACTTCTGACTTTCTGGATTTTATTGAACTTCTGCAGTCTATTTCTTTCATTAATCTTAATATGTCTATCTCTATTAAGTCAAGCAACTTTTCTCTTAGCTCGGTTTCTTCTAAACTGAGGGTGCATATTTTGTTTTCCATTTCCTGCAGGCATTCTATAGAAAGTTATATTACATCTTCCTGTGGCACATTCTCTTCAATTTCATCCCATGCCATACATTGCTCTGTCATATGAGAACTCACTGGCCTATCACTCAACATTAACTGCATCAGAGTTTCCAGAGTTTCCTGTTCCTTCCCTTGCTGTCCAGCTTCAAGTGGATGTTTATACTGGCTTTCTGTGGAAGGCTCCAAAATATCTTCATATGGCACCTGATCAATTGCTTCCCATTCCACTGGTTTCCCCTTAATTTGGAGATCCATTCCTCAGTCCTGTTGTGGTGCTTTCTGAATTAAGATTTTCTACACTTGAGTCCTTCACTTTGGATGTACTTCATGACTTCAGTTTCTATTTATTTAACTTCTCCATTTCTGATCACCTTTTTCTCTGTCTTCTTATTTTTTGTATTGTAAAGTTTTCCATGCCTGGATTCCATTGCCTGTATTTCTCTTCAAATATCTTTGGTGCTGCTCTTTTGTATTGATCAGTTTTGCTTTCTCCTTTACATAGATATTACACCATATTAAGTCTCTCTTTCTTTCCCATGTCCACATTTCTTCCTCAGAAGTCTCCTGATCTTCCCATTTCTCCTTACTTTGGGGACTTTTTCCATTATGCTGTGATGTAACCTGTGTTAGACCTACATCAAATCCTTCATGTTGCAGGCATTCTATAACTTCAGCTTCTATTTTTTTTTTAACTTCTACTTTACTAATCTTTTCTACATTCCCTCTTTGTGCTATTTTATTTATTGTGAAATTTTCCCCTATATTTCTCTTTGAATATCTTTCAGGCTGCCTTTTTTATGTTGATTAATTTGGTTTTCTCCTTTGCAATAATATTGCGCCATATCAAATCTCTCCTTTTTTACGCTGTTCAAAAATATCTAGATTTTGTTGTTTACATTATCATACTACTTTAGAGGTTTCTTTTTCACAACAGATCAAAGTTTCTTGATCTACATACTCTTTCTCAAAAATCTGTATTAATGACCACACATTTTTATTTGAAGCTTCTGAGTTTTTCTTGCAGAAGTATTTTTCTTTCCTCTTAACTTATCTCTTAATCGTTTTGTACATCTTGTGTCTGGAAACTCTGGGCTCTTTGCATAATAGTAACAATAGATAATTTCTTTCTTATCCTCAGTAGTCCACACAATCATCTTTATGGCTCTTCTTTGGCCTATCAGTTTTTATGATCTGCACACATTATCTGAAGATTCTGTACTATGTTTTGAGAACCCCAACCATTCCCAGAGGTAGTTTGTCTCTAAATGCCCTAAATACCAGAGTGAAGTTCATTTTAAATATCTGTTTGAGACACTGCACAAATTCAGATATTTTAGTTTTTCATAACTTAAATTTTTGCATCCATGGATGTCCTTCGTATATTTCTGCTGTACACCAAATTTACTCATGATTATAAGGTTTCCATATTGTTATTGAATACTCGTTTAGGTTTAATGTAACTAACAATGACTTTGTCATTTTTAATTTCCTAGACTTTATAAATCGTTTTATGCAACTTATAGTTCCATAACTATCATTAACCAATTGGCTGATATAATTAGAAAAACTCAAGGCTGGATGTACCCATAAACACAGGTTCTTAAATGAATCTATAGTTTCAATCACTGTGTGGTGCATTAAATACTCACCTTTTAATTTATGTCCCCCAAATCTCATATGCTTAGTTTTTGATTTATCCACATATTTTTCTCCTGTGCCCAAAAGGTCATTTTAATCAAGTTCTTTTGCAGACATGCCCTGTCTGTAACATATGTAGTCAGTGTACCCAAACCCAATTTCAAGCCATCTGCATAAAACTGTAGAACACCTCAGATGAGAAAGCTGGATCTGAAAGATACAATCTAAACAAGTATGAGCCTAGGATGGAGCCTAGTGTGATACAAGATTGTAACCAAGAATTTCATCTGTCCAATAGCCATAGGATACTTGCTATGTCCTATCTGTAAGCCATGCAGCTGTTTACCTTACCAAGAACACATTGATACCTAGTTGTTCTAATTTTATTTTTTTTACTTTAACATTTTTTATTTGAAGAATATTTTGTCAAAAATTGCATGAATTCAAAATGAAAAACATATGTATACAATTCTTAAACCTATAAATATCAAAACATTACTTAACTATACACATTAGTGTCTATACAGGAAAAGCAGTAAATACATTTAATTACATTGTGAAGAATGATAAACCATTTCAGAAATCCTTGTCCATTTTTTCAAATATTTCCAATATTTTCATCCAAGAGTTATAAAGTGATGTAGGTCTGGTTGTTCTGCTCTTTAGTGTAGATATTTCCATATGTCCAACTGTTATGGATAATTTTTTAAACTCCTTGAATGTAGGAGAAGTCATGCTTTTCCAATGTACGGTGATAATTTTGCATGCTACTGTCATCAGTGTCCATATTAACTTGAAATCTTTTTTTGGCACACAGTCCAGGATAGGGGTGTTGAATAAAATCATTGATTTTGTTAATTGATAGTTATCATTGAAGACAATCTGGAAAAAATAATTTATATTTTTCCAATACAAGGTGAGACATTTACAATCATAAAAATTATGTTGCAGTCAGCTCTTACTTTAGTTTGTCATCTCCAGCATTTATCTTCACTAGCAAATAATTTGGCTAATTTATGTGGTGTGTAAAAACTTCTATTTAAATATCTCCAAGTAAATAGCTGCCAATATATTGACAAAGTTGATTGCTTTGAGGATTTTAATATAATCTTTTTCTCTTCATTAAGAGGGTGGTTGGTTATCTGTGTATAATAATCCCAGAGGTTATCTGCATAGTAGACTTTTGTTTTTTTAATAAGTTTATAAATATTAGTCAGGTAACCATTACCTTCATAAGGTTTGTGATTATAATAAAATATTCGACAAATTCTGGAAAAGCTTGTCTGACTGTTACTTACATTTGTTCAGTTCTATTTATAAGGTATTGCCTTAGATTTTGTAAAAGTAGCCATGAATCTTCATTTATATGATATTTGTTAATTATTTGCTCATTAGTTAATATTTTCCCTTGTTCTATCAGTTGTTGCCAATAATTTATCATACCTTTCTTTAGTGTATTTATCTTTTGAATTTGACATGTTTCCAGAATAGTAGGTGTAAAGGGTATAGGAAATGTCAGAAAAAAAACAAGAATTAATATTTGGGATTTTATTTATATATTTTTTAAATGTTGTTAGGGTAATATCTATATATTTTGATGGGAATTTGTTGTTTTTAATGTTTCCTACCAATTGATTTTTTAGCAGCCAGACTAGGGGTGATGGTATAATAGTTAAACATTCTTGTAAATGATTTTGACTAAATTCCATATAGATCTGTTTGTGTATTTGTTTCCAAATAGTATGCAATGATTATTTAACCATAAGGTTATATTTTTTTACAACAGATGATGTAACATATGTCTCTGTGTCTGGTAGATTAATTCCTCATTCTTCCCAATTTGGTAGATGTTTATTTAAAGCAATTTGAAGTTTATTTGGGTGCCATAAGAAGTTTAGTATTAGTTTGGTACATCATTGGATGATACATTTGGGAGGAGGTAATGATAAGCTTTGTATTAGATATAATATCTTGGGAAAAATGACTGATTTAATAAGATATAATCCGTCTCCCATTGTAAATATATATCTGTTCCAGTTGGATATTGCTTGCTCCATTTTATCTAATGATTTTTATAGTTAAATATAAGTGAGTCTCTTAAATCTATACCCAAATATTTTATTTTGTTGTCCACTGCTATGAATTCAGAAATTTATGTTTCTTTTTGGTGTTGCATGGCATGATTTTTGTTTTGTTTTCATTAAAGTGTAAACTTGAGACACTTTGAAATTCTTTTATGTCCTTAAATAGAGCCTGTAAAGATTTATTACTGCTGAGAGGGTGAGAAGTATGTCATCAGCAAAAAATTGTAGTTTAAGGTTGAAAGTTTTAGTGATATATATTCCTTTAATGTTGTTTGACCTAATTTGATTTGCAAATGGTTCTATCATTAGGGAAATAGCGGTGATAATGGGTAACCTTGTTTAGTTCCCATTTTAATTTGTATCAGGCCTGATCTATATGATCCTAATTTAACATACGCTATAGATTCTTTATATAATGATTGGATGAGAGAGTTAAAGATTGTGGGAAATTTAAATTCATTTAAGACTAATGTTAGAAGGTTCCAATTAACAGAGTCAAAGGCTTTGTTAATGTCTAGAAAAATTATGTTTAAATCAAAATTTGTTTAGTATAATCTATTAATGTTAAAATTCTTTTAAGGTTGTCATATGTATTCCTTTAACAAGGCCTGTCTGGTCTTCATGAATTAACATGGGAAGAAAATGCTCGATTCTGTCTGCATATATTGCCATGAACATTTTATAATCTGTGTTTAATAATGATATTGGCCTATATGATGAGCATTGTTTCATCTTTGCCTGCTTTAATTACGGGGGGTATCAATGAATATTTCCAAAAGGGTGAGCTACATCTTGTTTTACGATAGTATAAACTTTCAGAAGTAAGGATATAGACTGATCAGGTATTAATTTATACATTTCAGGTAATATATTATCTGGGCCAGGTGCTTTATTTACTTTAAGCTTTTTAATTTGTGATTTAATTTCTGTCATGGTAATTGATTTACTTATAACTTCTATTTGTTCCTTTGTAACCTAGTAAGAATTTTATTTTCAAGATAATTTTCTATATCTTTGGAGGGTATTTCTTGAGAATTTAAAGAGTTAGAGTTATACTGTAGTTTAAATGCTTCCAAAATACTATTTAGGTGTGTTACTTTTTTCTTAGTATTAGGTATATATCTTCTTTATTTTGGCTTTTCCCAGTTAGGGATCACCACAGAGGAACTCCGGTCCGCTAATGATTGGCAGTAGATTTTTTTACGGGTGCTAAGGTGCCAGCTCAATGCCCAAACGTACAACCTTCAACGAAGGCACACCCATTCTACGCATGTCTTTCGAACGCCACTCGACTGCGGGGAGGACATGCAGACTCCACACAAAAGGCGCTCCTGCCGAGATATTTTTTAATTTGAGTAATTTTTTTTGTTCTGTTTGCTAACTGTTTCTGGTGCTTTGGATTTGTAGAATAAAAATTTTATTTTATATTTTCTAGATTAATCATAATCCTATGATGCAATATTTCTTCATATTGGTTTGTAATAGCTCTTGAACAAGTCTACATTTCCTTTCTGAACTTCCAGTTTATCAGCTTTCTTTTATAATTCTGATATATCTTTTTTCCAGGTTTTCCTTTTGTTACTATATCAAGATAATACCTTCCTCTCTCTCTCTCTCTATATATATATATATATATATATATATATATATATATATATACTTTTAATGAGTCCCAAATATATATTTAAGAGATATCCTCTGTTATATTTAATCCAAGAAATGCTAATTTAATTTTCAATGAATTCTTTAAATTCTGTTAATTTTGTGATGTAAAAAGGTATTCCTGTAATAGGATTTGTATCTGCATGCTTAAGTTCTAACTCAAAAACTAGAGCGTCATGATCTGGATAGTGGACAGTTTATTATTTTAACTCTTTCAATTTTTGTTATTAAGTCATTAGATATGTATATCCTGTCTATTCTAGAGTTAGTCCTATGTCTATGTGAGTTGTTTATATTGAGAGCTTGCTAGTACTGTATAATTATTAATATTGCTTATATCAATGTCTAACAAGTGTGTCTCTTATAAAAATACTATTTGCGGCTTATGTAAGTTTATACATTTGAATAAACTTCTCCTCGTATTACTATTATTCAGACCGTTGACATTTATAGATAAACATGTCATGTTTTACTGTATGTTTGATTTGTATGATAGTTTATAGAAGCAATTTTGATCGTTGGTTTTGCTTTATAAAAATGTTTAGATTCTTTCTTCATATATGTATTCTGTATATTTCCTGTAGACACCAAACCATTATAAAGAAAAAAAAAAAAAAGAACTGCTAAACTTATGATTACAAATGGTACGATACAATCCCTATCACTATGAGGTAACATATCTCTTTGCCTGACTAGTAGAACAAACCTTCTAATCTTGTGAATCATGTTTAGGTTAATCTCTCAGCCTCAAAATCAGTATAATATTATTTACATACCTTAAAAGAATAATATAGTCAGCTAATAAATGAATATAAGAAAATGTGTATTGAAGCATTGTTAACTACACATCTAAAATTCATAACATAGTAATGATGCTTTTATTTTATGTACAAGTGTTTCCAATCAGGATTTAAAAACAACACATTCAAACTTAACATTTAGTACAACAAAGTCAGCTTAATATCAGTAATATACTTCTAAATAAACATTTCCATCTGTACATAAGTATTGAATATATTAAAAAAAAAGAGCTATACATCTTCACCATATGGACCCTTAGTAGTAAAATACTGCTATATATGGCTTAAAGTCCTTTTTTTATATATATACATAAACTAGGTCCATAGAATTATAGTATACATCCATACACTAAAAATAGAAAAGTAAGATGTCTTAGAATGTATAATAGTAATCTGATTAAGTGCTGCCCAGTTACTAAGTTAGTATATATTAATGCTTTAATAAAGGCACTTCATATTTATTAGCAGACAATATAGTATCTGGACTTATAATGAAATATGATGTGCAGCACTTATAATGGGTGAGGATCATCGTAAAAACTGACAGTGTCGTAACCATATAAAGCTGTCATGTATTATGAACAGGAATTTAAATCTTTGAAGTTTGCTTACTTATTAAATTGTTTAATATTACCTTTCCATTAAGCCCCCACCAGTTTGTATAACTGCATTTTGTTGGCAATTCAGTAACGAATACAAGTTTTAGTATGCCAAGTGCATCTGTACAAGAGAGAAACAAGTTTCTATTTAACTAAAATGTATCTAAGTCATAGATTTATGCATGCATAAAGGGAGGTTTGAGTTTTATTAGCACAATTTCATAGACTACAGATACAACAATTTGTATCTACTCTTGTAAAGAAACTGTCACACTGTTTGAAGTATTCCTTTTTTTTCTGTGTACATAAAGAAATAGTCAGTACAATATTACAGCTAATAAAATAAACATAAATAAAACTTTGTATCATCAGAACGTAAGCATGCACTGCTTTCCCACTTATTTCTAACCCTTGTGTATTAAAGGCAGGCTGATCTGTACAGAACAAAATAAGTAGTTAATGTTTCAGTAGCAGCTTAAAAATATTTCACCAGAATACATTAGGTGCCATTCTAACTTATGTGTGCAGTGATAAAGGATATCTAGGCTGCAGCAGCTGCATGTAAGATTTCCATTAGAAATGGTACGTTAAGCTTCAAGTTCGTTAGCTCATCTGACAAGCACCTCATTTAATGTATTTTTACTTTTAATAATGTGTACAAAATGGGTACTATGCAAAATTTCTTAATTGTTGTGTGAAGCAATTTTTATGGCTGAATTAGTGTTGTTTTTTAGATTCATACAGATGTGCTTATGGTTAGCAGTACTGTTGCTTTAAAATGCAAGTGTACTTCCATGTTTTGGGTCTCTGCCTGATGGGTTTTGATTACAGACTTTCTGGAGACAACGCACGCAAGTAGAGAATGGTAGCAGAATGGGTTCAGCTTTCCTCATGTGGATGATGTGTTAAAATTGATGTAATCAGCTCAAGGACCAGGCAGGAAGGAAAATATGATTTTCCTCCTTTTTGAGCAAGGTAATGTTCTCATGGCTATAAGTGTATTACTCAGTATTATGTAATATATAAATGTACCCACTTCTATGTCAACTCCAAATTACAGCAAAGCACAACACAAACGGGGAAAGTTAATCACTCCTGTATATGTTCTGCTTTAGTTCAAAGTTTCTAGTACTTGTAATGAAACATCTAGTATAACATGGCATATAACAAATTTTAAACTGTGTGATAGCCATATTAGTTCATTGTATAAAGAGCTTAATCAAACATTTACAAGTCAGTGAAATTACTTCTACGGCATTTTTGATATGTAAAAATATTCATTAATAAAGCAACAGTTAGTCGTTTCTGCAACTAATCCAATTAAAGGTTGTAGATCTGAACATTTAGTTTAAGACTGCAACTGATAAGGAACTTTTTTTTACAGCTCATTTAATCTATCAAATCAAGGGCTTGTCAAGCATTTGTATGTCAGTGGATGCTCGTATAAGGACATTTCTATTTGCTGATGTTTTACATGTTGACTATATGGAAATCTTTAAATGTCGATTTATAAATTAAACCAAAAAAATAAAGTAATTAATAAATTATTATAGAAATTAATTTGTTCAATTTTAAATAATTCTAATAGTATTTAATGAATAATTGTAAAGGGGTACCTGTTTCAAGTTGGTTTGAAAACAAGGAGACTTTTCGTTGCTTCTGTATCAATGTTCAAACATTTACAATATATAAAATATGAATGTTTATTTGTCCTTCAAATTTTTCTTCATTTGTTCAACAGTCTTACACTTGTGGGCTTCTGCATTTCTTTTGGGTGTACTGTTTGTCCATTCCATAGATTTTTTTTCTTGTGTTAAGATGTTGTTGTTAGAAAGGTATTTTATTGCAGAGTCCAGTGTTTCAAAGATTTTGATTCCCTCTGGCAAGAAGATTCTCAGTCTTGCTGGAAACAAAAGAGGAGTTTTCAGTTGCTTCTTTTTTAGTAGTTTTATTACTGGTAGGAATTATTTTCTTTTGGAAATCACTTTTACAGAACAGTCATCAACTCTGATTAAGGCATCATTATATTTGACTGATGAATTTGGCCATGCATTTCTTAGGATAAGCTCTTTGTCTTGTGTAGAGAAAAGTCTTATGGATCTCAGCTTATTTTTGATTGAAGTATTTCCAGATGCTATTAATGACCTATGTGCATGTTCTATGCCATATGAAATGGCTTCAGGTAATTTTACTACATTTGGTATCCAGGTGGTGAGAAAGTTCATTATGTTGTCTCCTCCTGTTTTTTCTAGTAAACCATATATCCAGATGTTGTTTCTTCTTGTTCGGCTTTCCATATCAAGTTTCTTTAATAAAAGAGTGTTTTGCTGTAATAAAAATTATGTTTGTTCTTCTGTTAGAGGTCTAGAGTCAATGTCATTTAGTGACAGTTCTAAGTGAAATTTGTCCTTTCTGTTGAATAAACATTTCCTGAAGCTGTTCAAGTTGTTGAGAACATTTTTCTTTGAAAGTACCTATTCTGTTATCCAGTTTATCTATCTTGATCATGAGTTCCTGTATATTTGAAATAAGTGAATGCAGATCCTCTTCGATGGTAGAGTCCTGAGCAGAATTCTTAAGATGACTCATGATGTATAGCTGATTGTGATGTTGTCTTTCCAGTGGTTAATTTGACAGGAATTATCCAAAGATGAACAATAACATTTCTTCTGTAGATGCTCCGGTGTATTAAAAATTAATTAGTAGTAGAATTGTCCTCAAATTGTTCCTTATTTCATAAAATTCCTGTCAGGAATAGTATTGGGGTAAGAGAGCTGAGAGAATGTGCTGCTACCAGATTACCATATTGGCCACGCCCCCTTCTAATTTTATTGATCAGTGCTTTGTGTATGACCCTATCAAATGCTGAAGTCAAATCTATATAAATTACATCACAACACATTTTCATCCACAGCTACTATATTGTTGATCATCATGTTATAGGTATTAATAGCGCTATTTTCAACATATGCATGCTGATATATTGTTTCAAGTCCTAGCCTTTCCAGTTCTGTCAATAACTTATCCAATATTACCCTTTCCATTTTTTCCACAGCATGAAAGTACACTTAAGGGTCTGTATGACTCTGGGTTTGTCCTACTCCCCTTTCCCTTGAAGACAGGTTTAATAAGTTCATGTCTCCAATCTTGATTAATCTCCACATATTTATATGACCTAGTAAATGATAGATATAATGTTACTTTAAGTTCTTCCTGAAGTGTTCTCAGCTCATTACTAATTCCCTCTCCTTCGTGTGCTTTGTTTGGATCCAGTTTGTATACTTTTTCAATATAATCTAATTTGATTTCAGTATCTGAGGTTACCTAGATGTCACTATGAAACCTGATCACCCCCTTTGTGGAGCCAAACTGTTTTGTATTAGACTTTGTAAATATATTTAGAAGCTGTTTTACCAGACAATAAATTTTAGAATCTACACAATGTTTATCTATTTTCTATGCCTTTACTCCTTCTACATGTATCCATAAAATGGTTTCCTATTATGCTTAATATAGTTATATACATTTTCTTCAAAAATGTACTGATCTTGTTTCACACTACACTTAGTCTGCCCAGCTTGTTTATTTCAGTTTTTAAAGTTGTAGTTTGGCCTCTTTTCCATTTCTTATATTTTTCTCACCTTGAGAATCCTTTTCTTCTGGCAATCTATCCTCCTGACATTGTGTGTCTAGGTTCCAATTTTTTTGGACTTTTTGATTTCAAATAATTTCTCTTTCAAAACTTTCCACATTCCTTCTTCAATTTTTCCACTGAAAGCATCACTCTAATTAGTTTTCCAAACTGACTGTTTTGCTTTCATATAAACTTTTACTAATCTTCTGTGCATTGGTTTAGATTTCATTTTGGCAGAATTATCGACAACAACCCATCACCCAGAGACTCCCTATGCTGTGGAACAAAATCCCGGTACATGTGAGGCAGAGCACCTCGCTGGCCTTGTTCAAGAGGAATCTTGACCAATGGATGGGAGATCTAGATATACCCTGGGATTTACTTCAGTGTGTCACTTGACAGAGGCACAGAAAATGAAAAATAGTAGGTTTTTTATTCAAACTAAAGGGGTGGCGAAAGCCACATAACTATGGGCTAGGCTTATAAATGCCCTTGGGCAGATAGCCTAGTATGAACCTATGAACCTATGAACCTATGAACATTAATAACCCCATGATCACCGTGCATCAACAGTGGTAAAACTTGGCATCATGTTAACTAATTTCTTTAGGAAAACAAACAATGTCTGGTATGTTCTGTTCCCTGGTAGTGTTTCTTTTAAGACTCAAATAATTGTTGTTCCTAAACATAGCACTGAGAAAAAATTCCTTATTAATATAGTGGAATCATTATAATTTAAGTCAATTTCTGGTAAATTTAAGTCCCTAGCCACTATTGCTCTTCTTTCCTTTTGTATTTCATGCAAGAAATGTGTGAATTCCTCTGGGTCATCAGCACTTGATTTTAGTCTTCTATTCAGTTGTCATATCTTCCAGGGTTGTCTTTACTGTCACAGTTATGCAGTCGGTGGTGGTGCTGCGGTAGCACGTTGTCCTGTTCGATTCTCAGCTAAAAGCGTCTTCTGTGTGGAGACGTGTGAATGGGCATACCTTCATTGAAGGCTGTGCATCAGGGTTGGCAACTCGGTATGTAAAAATCTACTGCCAATCATTAGCGGAACGGAGTTCCGCTGTGGCGACCCCTAACCGGGAAAAGCCGAAAGATACAACATACAGTTTTATGGCATTGGTAGTATCACTGAACATGTAATAATTGCAGGTCTCGTAACTATCTTTAATCCCTATCATAACACCTCCACTTGATTTTTTGTTTTTATTGTAACAGATATTCTAACAGTTATACCCTGACAGACTGGTTTTCAGACATTGTTCTTTAACCACGATTCACAAACAATAACGTCAATCTTGTGGAAAAGTAGCAAATTTTACAATAAAAAACTTTACTATTAATGTTCCCAACATTAACAACCATTATGGATGTATCAGATGTTGCTATCTATAAACTGTTAAATTTTCAATGTGGCAAAAATCCTGCCTTGTGTTTGTCAAATATTGCAAAACATCTGCTGCAAAAATTCTATTCCCTGATCTTCACAAGTGCACAACCACGTCATCCTGTCTTATCACATGCATGCTCAAAATTAGGCTTGAATACTCTACACAATTCCATATTTTTTAAAACAAGCCATCTTTTTATGTAGGCACTTACCCAAAAAATCTTTTCATTCATGGTGACAAGACTTTCCTTTTTATATGCGATTTGTGAAAAATAAGTCCTAATACCTCTACAAGCTATACTAAGAGGACTGTAAATTCCTTACTAACAGCAAGGGAGACCTTGTGGATGAGATCATTTGTACTGATATGAATAAAAACAGATCCGTACTTCCTTACATTAAGGCATTCCAAGGCTTGTCTCTCATTCTCAGTTTTTGCTCCTGGCAAGCATAACACCATTCAATGTTCATTATCTTCTCTGCAAATGTGTAATTTCCTCTAACTATTGAATCTCCAATTAAGAGTATGTTTTATGACCAGATCTGAAGAATCCTCAACATCTAATTCAGTAATATCTGCTCTATCAATTGTTACAAAGGAATGATCACCCTTAGTCATATTAATCCCACTGTTTTCATTGCTTATAACATTTGCAAGCTTGCAATTCTCATCCAGCTGGCAATGTCTGTCTTTCACCTCTTACTTCTTACAGTAATGCTCTTCAGTCTTTTCTGTTCAGCTTAGATTTTTTTCCTTTTCACCTGCCCCTTGTCTATTGTTTTCTACTTTCTCTTTTAGAAAATTTACATTTTTTTCTGTAGACTTGAGACTTTCTAATCTCTGCATTAGATAAGAAAGCAGTGCCCTTTTTAATATGTATTCTCTTTGCTTTACAGACATTTCAGTTTCTTTTTCTTCTTTGATGTGAACTTCTGCCTTAACTTATTTTTATCTCTATACACTGAATCCTCAAACTGCTGAACACTATCCATAAATCCAGAGTTTTTAAGTGATATCTTGTTTCATAGGAGTTGAGTGATCTTCTCAAACAGAGGCATTGTTTCCTTAACGCGTTCTATTTCCTCTTTAACCAACATTATTTACCTCATCAGTCCAGTCATTAATACATGTAACAGTTCTCAAAGTCATGTCATTTGCACAAGTGCAATCATAGTCTAGATTTACTACTAATAGTAATCAAATCATCCAATTTTTGACATGAAGAACACAGATCACCAGTGTTATCAGGTGTTACATCACATTAATTACATTTTGTAAGATAATTGTGCTTTAGCAGATTAATGACATACTATTTTATGGAATTCATATTCAGCTGCAAATTAATAAAAAATTCCAAAGGAAAAGAATAAAAGAATAAGCAAAATCAGATTAAAGAGAAGTTAAAACAACTTCTAAGAGAAAAGTCACAAACAATATACAACTAAACATTAAATTAAGTACAGTAAAGTTGTTGCTCTGAATGTAAATGTTGTAAAAGTCACACAAAAGCTGGAATTATTTTACATAGCACATAGTAGCTTCTGCTCTCCATCGTTCAGAGCAGATTGCAACACTAGAAATTTAGTTTACTTAGCACGATGCGTGCTATGTCATGCTTATGTCGGGAAAACAAGCAAAATTAAAAGAAAAGATACGTGATCGTGTCTAGTGTATACGTAAAGGGCATAATTTTATTGCCAGAGCTAAACATGTTATGAGCAAGGGTGATACTCAATTTTAAATTTATGGCCATAGACATCATACATATTAATGAACGGATGGGGGGTATAGTTAATGTTACAGAAGATCATGAGTTGTAATGGATATTCAAGCTTAGCTTCAAACCAGGGTGTTGGGCTTGATTATTTTTCCCTAAAACTAGTTCTTAAGAAGTGGGTACTTAGATGCAATGGCAAATGTTAATATCATGGAACTGAGGTCTATGCCATGTTATGTAGTTTTGCCTTTACTTAATTAATAAAGTTAACTAAATGATGATTGACTGGCTACTTGTGGAGAGTATTTAAGATGGCTTCTTTTTGGTTATGTTGTCTGATGAAGCGACTTGGTTCGTGAAAACGCTTACATTATTTCATTAAAGGAATTAATTTGCTTTTAAAATGGTAAACTGTTTTATTGAAGTTGTGTCAGTGCTAGCTTTTTTTTTTTTTTTTTTTTTTATTTTACACGTGTTGCTGGCACTGTTCATTGGAAAGGAAGTAGTATTTTTTCTGTCTTAATATATTCATACAAAGGTCCCATTATGAGACCCTAATATGACATTGCTCGGAAATCACTTACATTGTTACAACTGATCAAATGTGCCTGTGTCATTTACTGTAAAGATGCAGATTGAAAACCCATTTTGTGTAGGGGCAAGCCCACTTGCAACACCTCTGTGTGGGGCAAGTTCACTACTCCCCCTAAATATATATGAACTTCATTATCGCCCTACAATGGGAAAAGAAGAAATTCCTCAGAATGAGGCACTGTGGACTTGTGCATTCACTATTTTTCACTACAATAAAAGCAAGCACATTATTTTTGAACAATCTAGGTTTCATATTATAAGTCAAGGCTACTCGAGAGAAAAGCTTATTTTAGTGGAAGAAATCAGTCAATTGCTTTCCTGCATCCTTAAGGCTGACTTCAGTATATGCACCATCTTATAACACCACTAGTTTCTTCCTTCAAAATGTTCAGTTTTGACAATTAAGATTTTGTGTTGGGTAGGGATTGCAGTTTAGTTTTTGTCCCTCACCTCAGCTTGAATAGCTTCGCCTCATGATCCTAGAAACAGAAAGAATCTGATTTTTGTGAATGTACATGATCTTGTTGATCTGTATTTTGTTGTACATCCCATGGGGAAAGTAGATTTCCTCACACAAGTTCTGGCCAAGGACTAACATTTTTGCTAAAAAACTCCGTACAAAGATACAGACTTAAATACAGCTCAGAATCAAGGTCCTTTTCATATAATTTGTTAATCTAACAATCAACCAAGTAAACACAATTTTAAGCCCCAGTTGACGTTAAAAAGTTAAAAGTTACCAAGTACGTAGCGTGAAACAACAAAAACCAAGAGGGTAGGCTCCACAAGTGTATCCAAGGTGGTAGACTTCAAAAGTAAAAGTAGTAATTCAAGAAGTAAGTTAGTAAGGATAAACCTCTTATGTAACAATCCGCATCAAACCACATAAAATCCAAGAATTTATTATGCACAAGGACCAGACAAAGCGAATAACGTAAAACACTCAAAAAAGCGTTTTTCGTTCGGTACACTGCCCGAACTTCTTCAGACAAACATTAGTCCTGTTAAAATGCTTAATTTAAATACTTAGTTTACATAATTGGTTAATTAAAGCAGTGCTCTGTAACAGCTAAACAACAGTCATGGAAAAAAGTGAGCTGAATCAAACTGGCTAAATAAATTAACCTAGTGAACACGACAGGAAACATCCTCTAATAGACAAATATTGATTAAAAGTTTTAAAATAACCATGATGGAAAATATACTGAATAAATATTGTAAATAGTAAATAATACAATATTAAATGGACAAGTGAGTAATGTTTAGGTTTAAAATCACCTTGAGAAAATGGCTCTAAATGTGCCAAATAATAACTACTGAATGCTCTTCAGTCTTTTCTGTTCAGCTTAGATTTTTTTCCGTTTCACCTGGCCCTTGTCTATTGTTTTCTACCTTCTCTTTTAGAAAATTTACACTTTTTTCTGTAGACTTGAGACTTTCTAATCTCTGCATTAGATAAGAAAGCAGTGCCCTTTTTAATATGTATTCTCTTTGCTTTACAGACATTTCAGTTTCTTTTTCTTCTTTGATGTGAACTTCTGCCTTAACTTATTTTTATCTCTATACACTGAATCCTCAAACTGCTGAACACTATCCATAAATCCAGAGTTTTTAGTGATATCTTGTTTCATAGGAGTTGAGTGATCTTCTCAGAGGCATCGTTTCCTTAACGTGTTCTATTTCCTCTTTAACCAACATTATTTACCTCATCAGTCCAGTCATTAATACATGTAACAGTTCTCAAAGTCATGTCATTTGCACAAGTGCAATCATAGTCTAGATTTACTACTAATAGTAATCAAATCATCCAAGTTTTGACATGAAGAACACAGATCACCAGTGTTATCAGGTGTTACATCACATTAATTACATTTTGTACGATAATTGTGCTTTAGCAGATTAATGACATACTATTTTATGGAATTCATATTCAGCTGCAAATTAATAAAAAATTCCAAAGGAAAAGAATAAAAGAATAACCAAAATCAGATTAAAGAGAAGTTAAAACAACTTCTAAGAGAAAAGTCACAAACAATATACAACTAAATATTAAATTAAGTAGAGTAAAGTTGTTGCTCTGAATGTAAATGTTGTAAAAGTCACACAAAAGCTGGAATTATTTTACATAGCACATAGTAGCTTCTGCTCTCCATCGTTCAGAGCAGATTGCAACACTAGAAATTTAGTTTACTTAGCACGATGCGTGCTATGTCATGCTTATGTTGGGAAAACAAGCAAAATTAAAAGAAAAGATACGTGATTGTGTCTAGTGTATACGTAAAGGGCATAATTTTATTGCCAGAGCTAAACATGTTATGAGCAAGGGTGATACTGAATTTTAAATTTATGGCCATAGACATCATACATATTAATGAACGGATGGGGGGTATAGTTAATGTTACAGAAGATCATGAGTTGTAATGGATATTCAAGCTTAGCTTCAAACCAGGGTGTTGGGCTTGATTATTTTTCCCTAAAACTAGTTCTTAAGAAGTGGGTACTTAGATGCAATGGCAAATGTTAATATCATGGAACTGAGGTCTATGCCATGTTATGTAGTTTTGCCTTTACTTAATTAATAAAGTTAACTAAATGATGATTGACTGGCTACTTGTGGAGAGTATTTAAGATGGCTTCTTTTTCGTTATGTTGTCTGATGAAGCGACTTGGTTCGTGAAAGCGCTTACATTATTTCATTAAAGGAATTAATTTGCTTTTAAAGTGGTAAACTGTTTTATTGAAGTTGTGTCAGTGCTAGCTTTTTTTTTTTTTTTTTATTTTACACGTGTTGCTGGCACTGTTCATTGGAAAGGAAGTAGTATTTTTTCTGTCTTAATATATTCATACAAAGGTCCCATTATGAGACCCTAATATGACATTGCTCGGAAATCACTTACACTGTTACAACTGATCAAATGTGCCTGTGTCATTTACTGTAAAGATACAGATTGAAAACCCATTTTGTGTAGGGGCAAGCCCACTTGCAACACCTCTGTGTGGGGCAAGTTCACTACTCCCCCTAAATATATATGAACTTCATTATCGCCCTACAATGGGAAAAGAAGAAATTCCTCAGAATGAGGCACTGTGGACTTGTGCATTCACTATTTTTCACTACAATAAAAGCAAGCACATTATTTTTGAACAATCTAGGTTTCATATTATAAGTCAAGGCTACTCAAGAGAAAAGCTTATTTTAGTGGAAGAAATCAGTCAATTGCTTTCCTGCATCCTTAAGGCTGACTTCAGTATATGCACCATGTTATAACACCACTAGTTTCTTCCTTCAAAATGTTCAGTTTTGACAATTAAGATTTTGTGTTGCGTAGGGATTGCAGTTTAGTTTTTGTCCCTCACCTCAGCTTGAATAGCTTCGCCTCATGATCCTAGAAACAGAAAGAATCTGATTTTTGTGAATGTACATGATCTTGTTGATCTGTATTTTGCTGTACATCCCATGGGGAAAGTAGATTTCCTCACACAAGTTCTGGCCAAGGACTAATGTTTTTGCTAAAAAAACTCTGTACAAAGATACAGACTTAAATACAGCTCAGAATCAAGGTCCTTTTCATATAATTTGTTAATCTACCAATCAACCAAGTAAACACAATTTTAAGCCCCAGTTGGCGTTAAAAGGTTAGTCCAAAAGTATAATCTTATAGTGTTGCTCAATTCATCACTTGCACATCAAGATAAAGATATGTCATCTAATATTAACTAGGCTGCCTTCAATCTATGGCTGGAGGCCAATTAAGTAAAGCAACATATTTAAAAAATGCCAGTAAGACAAGTATCTCCTATAGAAAATCATATCAAATTAAGCAATTAGCTTTAATGGACTTCTATTCAAATACAGTAATAATCATCAACTGCTGCATAACATTTACTTAAATCATTTTGTGCTTCTAAACTGTCATGTCATTTAAGTCTGATAACTAGGTTAGCCCTCCATGCAAATAAAGCTAAGTGGGTTGCAAATCCATTAAAGCATTTAGATAGTCTGTTAAAACTGTATCACAGCTCTTAATGTATCATTACAAATAAAAGTCAACAAACTTTACATACAAATGAAGGATATTCTTTTCTGAACATCCTAGATTTTTGCCTCTAATTCATCCCATATAGATAAAATCAATATTGGATGGATTCCTGGCTGGGTTTACCACATATTTGCTACAAGAAAACTACATTTCAAAAACCAGACTCCAATAGAATGCAAAGCTAGAAGAAATTCTGTAGGCTATATCACATTTCAAATGGCATGAGTCCTAGACCAAACCGGTTTGATGCATCTTTTAAAGATATTTACAAACTATTTATCTAAAATTATTAAATATCTGTCAATAATAATTTATCCATAAAACAAATTCTAGTCTCGGTTTATCATTTCTCACCAAGTAATCATGATAGTAAGGTGTATTTAATGATTGAAGATTTCATCTTGTTGCTCACCAAATTGCCTCAAAATTCCAGCTGGGATTTATAAAGTCAAGACAACCAAAGGACAAATGACTTTACAACGAATCCTATATCATAACATGAGGTGGTAGAACCCTAGATCTTTATACTAGATGCAAACTAAGTGTTCAGTCATGAACATATTCCTCTTCTTTTATACATCTTTTATACATCTTAAAGAAAGTTGTCTTCCAAGATTTAGCATCTTTCATCCTTGATTTAATGGGGGGTTTTTTTTTCGTTTTAAGTGACTCAGTTATTTAACAGTAACAAGGAGATCTTCCTCTTCTATACAGAATTCTTAAATTTAGCAGTGAGTACCTTTCTTTGCCTAACATCTATTTATTTATGTTATCCTTAGAACCCATGTGTTTAAAGAATACTTCAGGGCCAAAACTATAGGAATCAGGTTCATGAACTCAAACCATTAACATAACTTAATTTGCAGCAGTCATATTTTGTACTTTAAAAATCTGGCTAAATGTATTCCCCATTTGCTGAAAATAATTGGAAGTTATAGCAATACCTCAAACCACAAGACAGACATTGGCAAATCATTTCATTTCCCTCTGAGTATGCTTAATACTTAACTTCTCTGAGGTTAGCATTAATGCTTCTTTCAACAAGTTTAAACATTTGAATTAAGTATGAATCTGACAACCATGCTTTTATATACATGAATTTCTACCAGATCCTTGAAAAAATTCATAATGGACTTGAGTAACTGGGATAAACCTATATTTTATTTGCTTGCTATAGTATCCACTATTAAAATGAAGATCTACTGTAGGACTTTTAATTTTGCAATAATTCAACTGTGTATGGTTTACACAATTTTTAAATTCATTTAATAAAATAGTTGAAGTATTGATGGAAAAATTGTGATCCCCATATCACATTGAGTACATCTCCCATAACTGAAGTCAAACAGTAGGCTCAACATCTTTCACTTTTAAATAAGATTTCAAGACTAGCAAAATTTGAGCATTTCTGAACACTGTTCTAGGGTTTCAGTAACCGAAAAAGGATTGTTTCAACCACATAATTTATTAGGAGGCTAGGTCTCTTTGCAAAACATCTGCTTTTATTCCATAACTTCTTGAAAAAAATTAGCATAATTTAATGACTTTTTTGTTGCTTTACCCACTTAAGCAAGTTCAACCCAACACTGCAATTAATAATGAATTTCTCAGGATGTTACAACTTTCAATGATAAAAGATTCCGGTCTAAACTATATAAAGGGAAGCAACGTTTTAATGCCTATAAGAAAATGGGACATTATGGAACATTAAATCTAGTTCCATTGTCCTATTCAATCTCATAGTTGCATTTGTTTTTTCCCCAGATTTTTTGGTTTGGTAATAAATTAAAATGGGTCTCATTAGGTGTGTTACCTCAAAAAGGAATCATTGCCTCTTCTGATCAAAACCCTCTCTCCATAAGTCTGCCCAAGTATTCTGAACATTATCAAACAATAAAAGAAAATATATAAATCAAAACAATGGCCAGAACACCATTTTTTTAAATGAAGAACACTCAAAACACTCTAGCGCCTCGGCTCTCAATGCCTTCATGGAGTAAAAAACAAAATCCCAACATCTTAAATACTTAAACATCCACACTTAATTACCTAATTGCATAATCAACCATTTAAAATCAATAAACTCAAATAAGAGACTTCCAGTTGCATTCTATATTTAAACCAACATGTGTCATGGTTGAAACCAACAAGTGTCAAGGTTGCAAACTTTAAAATAAAGATTCTTTATGTAACAATTTCTTTTTTATATCTAAACATCTTTCATCACCATTTACTTTTTCCAGAATTGTACCCTTGAGACCTGTTATTTCACTATCATGACAAAACTTAAATAAGAGAGCTTTCAACCTTGCCATTTTTAATGTCTCGTACATGTTCTTGCAACCTACATTTAAAACCACTCTTCCTCTCGCCTATATAAAACATTTTGCATGGACACTAATGCATAAATAACACCCTCAGAATAACAATAATATTTACTAACAGATGTAAAAGACATTTCATTAATACCATCAAATGTTCGGGTCTACTTCACCCTGTCAAAGGCCGACAATATCAAAGCTGATATTGTCGGCACCAAAATATCGAAAGTGAAAGTCATCTTGTGTGTAAACGGAAATCTCCGTAAGGGGAGATTTCCGTTTACTGCAATGTAGTGCGATCTCCGAGTCGGTATATTTAAGTAGCGGGGGTGAGGGGGTGCAGGAGGGCTTGCGCCCCCTGCATAGAGCAATTTGTGTTGTGTTTGGGTGCTTTTTTTTGTGTGTGTGTTCGATGTTCGGGGGTTTCGACATTTTTGTGTCGATTAGTACGCTGTTGACAGTTTGAGTTTTCGACAGCGTAATATAAACGCAAATGTTCTAACAATAACTCTACAAATAATACAATTAATGAACAGAAAAGTATCAATGTCAGACTGTATAATCATATTATCTGTGGGCATTCTAAAGTCAGAACACTACGTCTGGAAAATTCCCATCAGTCTCTCCTGCCAGCCTGGTCAACATGGGTATACTGAGACAGTGTAGCAACTGCCTCATGTTTACTGACAACCCTCTTCTCCTAGCACTTAATTCTTCTACTTGCGAGGAATGCATGTAACCTGGAGTGCATGCTCTCTCACACCACAGCCCAAACTCCACACCACTCACATCACATAGCCAAGCATACCCACCTATGTAGAGGTCCTCAATAAAAACTTACCTAAACAGGAGACCTCTAGAACACACTCACAACCATTCCACACAACACCAAACACATCACACAAAGCAGACAACACACCGATGTCTCAAAAACACAGCCCATAAGGCAAAACAATAAACCATCACAGCTCATAAGGCATGACAGCAAACCAAACATACTAGTCATTGGTGACTCAGTTGTGAGACACAATGATGCCCCTCTCATCAGGCTCAACAAGGAGAAGGTCAAGATCAGTTGTCTGGTGCCACAATCTGCCACATCACACACGTACTTAAGTCCCTCCACAACAAGTACTAGTATGGCTCCTTCATTCTCCATGTTGGTGTGAATGACTTGTGATGTACTTCCCTGAACTATATGAAGAGAGAAATGATTAAGCTTCAGAGTTGTGTCCCAGACAGCTAGACCCTAGCCCTAAGCAGCATCCTACCTTCACCAACAATGTTACCATAATGCCAACAAAAATAATTGACTTCAACAATTGGCTTATTTTCTGGAGTCTTTCCAATGGGATCCAGTATCTGTCTGCTTGGGATGACATGGTTGACAGGCCTCTTTACTTTGCCAGGGATGGCCTCCACCTGTCACCACTGGGATTCCAGATCTTGTCCAAGGCTCTCGCCTCCCCCATTGTGCCTTTTTTAGGCAAGGGCCCAAAGACAAATCTTCCAACATAAAAGATCTGTCAAAAAGAAATTGAAGGTCATGCTGCTAAACATTAAGAGCCTTAACATGAAAATGCACTCAGTGGAGGCTGTCCTTGCAATGGAAGAGGCCAATGTCTGTGCGTTCATGGAAACTTGGCTCAGGTCTGCAAAGAGAACCCCTGCCATACCAGACTATAACCTCATTCCACACATTCAGAACCCAAAATGAGGTCAGGATGACTAAAGGTGGTGGAGTCTATCTTCATTAAGGACAGGCACACCTCCAGACTTGTCTGCCAGCATGATGCACTGGAACTACTCCAGGTGCAACAGGTAGTTGGCAAGACACCCATCCAAGTTATTGCCAGCTACAGACCCCCCTCCATGACTCAGGACACACACTCCTCTTAACCCACATTGACTTGACTCCATCAAGGTACTGCCTAACACCCTGATCCTTGGTGATTTCAACTACTCCACCATAGATTGGTTGAACTATTCTTGCACTAATGCACTCACTCAATGATTCCTTGACTTAATCAGTTCTAATGCACTAGATCAGTTCATCTCATCTCCCACAAGAGGAGATAACATTCTGCACTTGGTTCTCACCAACACAGGCAACCACCGCACCACTCCCATAGCATGTTCTTCCCTGGTGAGATCAGATCACTGGACTGTCTTGTTCGAAGTTTCTATCCCACCACCCCCGCCAGTCATAATCAAGCTAAAAAACTTCTCAGAAGCTGACTATGACCTCCAAAGGGACGGTATGAGAAGCTTCACACCACCACCCCCCTCAGAGGATGCAGACAACTATTCTGAACAGTACGCCAATGTAGTATGCAAGCATCTGCACAACTGCATGGACTCAACCACACCCAAAAGAACTAAACCTTGCTCAAGGAAACACAAACCTGTGTGGTGGACATCCTCTATCAACAGGTTTTAAAACAAAATAAAGAAACTGTTGTCGAAGTGTAAAAAGGAAAACATTCCAAATTGGAAAAATCTCCCTCCTTAGCTGCAACAAGCAAATTAGATCACTAGTGAAAGCCTCCACAGCCAGTTGTGAATCAAAACTAGCCTCTAAAATAAAGGGAAATCACAAAGCCTTCTTCAGTTACATCAGGAACCTCCATGGCAAAGCCAATGTTTGTTCCAAATTAGTATCACTTACACTGATCCTGTTGACAAACCGGTTCAGAGAAGACTTCACCCCCCCCCAAAGGCCCTCTCAACATCCTCAATACTTGTCCTGTACCTTACATCTCTATAGATCAAGTGTTAAAGGTCCTACCTAAGACAAACATAGCTTACATGGGATCTGTTAGCATTCCAGGCTGTATTCTGCACCATCTCCAGCAAGAACTGGCTTCGCCATTGAGCACCCTATTCAACCACAGCCTAAGTAGAGGCTTCATTCCAGCAGAGTGGAAAACTGCCATTGTCATCCCTTTGCACAAAGGTGGTGCCACTACTGATCATGGAAACTATTGCCCCATTAGCTTGACAAGTCTGATTTGTAAAGCCATGGAACATATTATGGATCCCATAAACAAGGATATAGGCAATCTTCAAGTACTTGACCCCAACCAGTTCGGATTAATCAAGGGCAATTCTTGCCTGCTGAACCTGGTTGACATCTTTGAGACTGTCACAAAGGCCCTGCATGAGGAAAAGTCAGTACATTCAGCTTACCTTGACTTGGCTAAGGCCTTTAACACAATCCCCCACTTGGACATCATGGAAAAGCTAACACAACTTGGCATAAATCCCTATCTCATTAGGTGGATGGCCAACTGGCTCTCCAACAGGACCCTCAAGGTCAAAACAGGCACCTCTACCTCCAATAGCAGACTTGTCACTAGTGGAGTTCAAACTGATCTCTCCTGGGACCCCTTACTGTTTGGTATCTACTTCTCAGAGATCCAGGCAAAGACAAAAGTTCTGTGGTTTAACACGTTTGCGGACTGTAAATTGGGTGTTGTCACTGACTCCCCAAATGTTAACATACTGCAAAAGGGTCACACAGCAACTAATGACTGGTGCCAAAGTTATGGCCTTAAGCTAAATGCAAAAAAAAGCATCATTATACCATCTGGCAGTAACATGGACCCTACTGACTACCATATCAACAGCAACCTCCTAAACACACAGCCTGTCATGAGAGACCTGTGTACTCAGGTTGATAATCTCACATTCAACCATAATGTAGCAGCAGTGGTCAGAAAAGCATTTTACTTGGTTCATCGCACAAGTAAATGGATTGCATACAGAAACAAGGAAGTTATTACCTCTCTATACTCCTCTCATTAGACTAATAATTGAGTGTAATGCCCCATTTGGTATGTACCTCTCCAAACATCTGCACCAACTGGAAAGGCCACAGAAATACCTCACAAAGAGAATCCATGGCCTCCAGCACCTGTCCTATGCAGACAGGCTGAAATCACTATCACTCTACTCTGTATCGTACAGATTGCTCAGAGGTGATCTGTGCCTAACCTACAAGGCTATCTCAGACCCTGCCTTAACTAGAGATGTTCCATATCTATAAGTCTAAATTCTCACACATTACCCACTCGAAAGCCCTGAATCTAATATGAGACATCAACAAAACCTGCTGGAGAGACACATTTGTCTCCCAGAGGCTACCCCGGACTCTGGAATAGACTTCCCATACACGTCAGAGTACCTTGCTGACCCCTCTTCAAGTGCAACCTTGATGAGTGGATAAGAAACCACAAATTTATACCAGGGGTTCCACCTGTGTCCCTCACTGACAGGGGTGGCAGGTGCTGACTGAGATTTCTTTCTGGGGTAAAATCTTGGCTAGGCTTGTAAGGGCCCTAGGCCATTAGCCTAGTAACCTCCTATAATCCTATGATTTGTTTATAATTCAGTATCCTCTTTACTGTTCTGCGACTGTTGATTAAAATGATAAAACACATTTTCTGTCTGGTAAGCTATCTAATACTATACATGCAAAAACATATATTATCCTAAATTCATTTGCACACCATCACTTGATGCTCCTCCACAAGGCCTCCCTGACTCTTCATAAATTAGCAGTACTGGGTAAATCTCATCCATCAAACTTTAGTATTTTTGAGAAAACTCTCTTGTAGATGCGGTGTCATCTTTTTGTAACATTAATCTAGCCAACCTACTTGGGTTTCTCTGTTGCGGAAAATACTTTTGAAATTATTAAAAAAGATTGTTAATGCAATAACTTTTTGCTTGGCATTCTTATTTCATATTGTTCAAAAGAAAAATCTAATTTATTTTGTTGACTATTAATGTGGATTATATATTCTATATGGTCAAACACTGGACAAAACAGGGGAGACCTCTTTAGTCCTGTGGTATGGCTTTTTAAGCAAGAACTCCCATTGCAGAAGAGCTCACAAAAATTTCTTCAGACCAACAGTGAATTCCCTGACTTATAGGGCAAGTTAAACAAAACATGCTGCTATGAATGTCAAATCTTCTTAAAGCCCATTTTTTGATTGCCTTACATGTAGCAACATACAAATGTATCTCCTATCATCTCCAGTAGGTGGAAGTTTGATGTCCTGTACCTATATTAATGTCTTAGTTTTGCTACACTCTTGGGTCATTTATTTCAGTGATGGCAACAGATATTTCTTGGCATCAGCCTTGGTTTTTGTGTTACATTTTATTTATTTTTATTTTATTTTAATTTTACATTTGTTAACCGGGAAAGTCTGACTGAACACAGGTCCATTTTCAGCAGAGGCCCAGAGAGAAAAACTCCCAAGTTAGTCAATTTACAAGTTGGTTAAATCATTTGGTACAGATGTAATAAGCATCAATAGAGGTTAATGTCAAAGTTACAAGTTTGTCGGTGTGATTCTATGCAGCAAATAGTCATACACAGTTCAATATCACATAATGCATAGGTCATATAAAAAAAATGCTAGATTCTAAGTCTACTCAAAAAGTCATAAGTAGGCAGTCATACAAAAATTATTATTTTTTTTTTACACCCTAGTAGGAGAGCATTAAAATAGCAGGTGTTTGCTAAGGAAAAAGTTCTAGAGTTGGTTGTTTAATTGTTAGGATACAATTTGAGAGATAAAAAGTCTTAGATTAGGAAGTTACTGTTTATTAGGATTCAGTTTTGTAAGGAAGAATTCTTCATTCATATGGACAGTAGAGGTTGATTCTACAAGGAATTTTACAGTGCATTGTAGGATTCAGCATATATTGGTGGAGATCTTAATGATTTGTCACTATCTGGATTATCCTGGGGAGTAGCATGAGCATAGCCAATTATTAAAGTCATGTTTTTTTAGAAGGTGCTTAAATTGTTTTGGAGAGGTCATGGCGGCTATTTGGTTTGGAAGTGTATTCCAGGTCTGGGCTATTGTGTAGGCAAATAGGGATTTACCTGCTTAATTTTTGTGTCGGATTACTTTTATTAGATTTTGGTTGCTAGATCTTTGTTCTCTAATGGTTCTGTAAGGCTCTGTAATGCTCTGAAGTGCTGGAATTTTACCTGGTAGGTGGTAGAGCTTTTGTCCTGTTGAGATTTGATTTAGTAGTAATACATGGGGTGGCTCTAGCCAATTGAGCTGTTTTAGGGATATACAATGATGGGACCTATGTGTGGCTTCAGTGGAAAATTTGGCAATCTTGTAACAAGATTCCATTTTGCTTAGGTCTTTTTGACTCAGATTGGTTAGTATGGGGGAGGCATATAGTAGGATGGATAGCAGTGGGTTCTAGCAGTAGTAGTTTTAGTGTGTGTGGTCATGAATTGTTGGTTTCTATAGAGTAGGTCTAGTTTCTTGTTCACTTTTTTGATGGTTTGTGCTGTATGGTTATCAAATTTTAGTTGGTGATCGATTTCTACACCTAGTAGTTTTGTGTGAGGAGTTGGTGTGATTTGAATATTACACCTGAAGTTTATAGTTAATGTTTCTTTTGAGGGATGGGATCTTCTGGGATTGAACAGAATCAGTTTAGTTTTGTTGGGATTGAGAATAAGTTTGATATTGGCAAGCCATGTTTCAGCTAGAGTGAAGTTTGATTGGATAAGGGTTTGTAGTTCTTTTATGTTTGGGCGGCACATATAATGGTGATATCGTCTGTGTATTGCACTACTATGGCAGTGGGTAGGGCTGAAGAGATCTCATTAGTGAAAAGAGAGAATAGTAGAGGTCCTAGGACAGATCCTTGAGGGACTCCTATGGAAACTGGCAGAAGGGTTGACAATTTGTCTTGCCATAGTACTGCTTGATGTCGTTCCGATAAGTAACTGTCAAACCAACTTATTGTGGCAGAGCAAAGGTTAAGGTTAGACAAGGTTTGGAGAAACATATTATGGTTCACCATGTCAAAGGCCTTTGATAGGTCTAAGAAGATGGAAGATACAAATAAGCCTTTGTTCCTATGCTGGTTAACTGTGTTGGTACAGGAAAGGAGAGCAGTAGTAGTGCTGTGGAAGGGTCTAAAGCCATGTTGGGTTTTGGATAGATTGTTTTTTTGGAGGTAATATATTAGTTGGGAATGGACAACTGTTTCCAGTATTTTGGATAGAGGGGACAGGATAGCAATTGGGTGGTAATTAGTCAGTTCTAGGGAAGAACCAACTTTATGAAGTGGAATGATATGTGAAGTTTTCCATAAGGTGGGTACTTTATGTTCAGATAGAGATCAGTTTATGAGGATAGATACAGGATAGGATATGGCCTCTGCAGATATCTGAAAGAAATCTGCAGGTAATTTGTCAGTAGCCAGGGTAGTTGGTTTAAGTCGCTGAAGGAGTTTTGAGATTGTCTTGGTTGGGACTGGTTGTAGGGAGAAGGTAGTAGTGGTCTGTGTTTCATTATTGTGGAGTGGGGTGGATAGTTGTTTTGGAGTGTTTGTGCTTGGTTGGGCATTTGCTAGTTTTATTATTGTTTCAGTGAAGTAGTTGTTGAATTGTGTGGGGATATTGGTATCATTATTTGGGAGCACAGGGGTAGGGATGGAGGCTTTTCCTGGGTATAGTATTTTATTTATGTTGGGCCAGAATTTTTGTGGATTATGTGCATATTTGTCTTGAGTGTTTATATAGTAGCTAGTTTTGTCGGCTTTAATCTGTCTTTTAGCTTTATTATGAGGTTCTAGGTAATTCTGCCTTAGTTTAGGGGATTTATCTTTTTGAAAGAGTATCCAGCTTTTATCCCTTTCTTTCATTGTGTTTTTAGTTTCCTTTGTGAGCAATGGGGCATGTTTTTTTATCCTTACTGTTCTAGAGGGTGCATGGTAGTTTAAGATATCTAGAAAGGTGTTATTAAAATATTGGACAGCATCGTTGAGGGGTAGTTGTTTAAGGGGGGTCCAGTTGCAGCATTTTAGTGATCTACTGAAGTCAGTGGCCTTGAAGTTCTTTTTGTTGCGTATCATACTAAGGATGGGCTGGTTGATGTGTTGGTTAGATCTATTCCTAATTAGATAGGTTGGCTGGTGAACGCTTAGACTGTCCGGGAGACACCCTGACTGTTGTACAAGGGAGGGATGGGATAATAGTAGAATCCAGTCTAAGATGGATTGACATTTAGTTGCTTTGTCAGTTCTGGTGGGGTTGGATATTATTTGGGTGAATCTGTGGAGGTAGATGTGGGTAGTGGGGTTGTGGTTAGAGCATTTGAGCCAGTCTATGTTAAAGTCCCCTAGTACTATAGATTCATGGGGAAGGGAGTTTGACGTCCAATTAAGTAGGTTTTATTTTGTATTGATGTTATTGCCTGGAGGGAGGTAGGCTCCTGCAATTACTATTTGTTTGTGAGAGTTTAGTTTGAGTTTTGCCACAATCAGTTCTATATCCTTAACTTCCTGGGTATCACAGTCAAACTGTTCCAGGGTGAGATGGTTTTGAAATAAGATAGCTACCCCTCCACCTTTCTTCTCTACCCTATCCTTTCTTATTATATTATAGCCTGGGTCTATGATTTCATTATTATGTTCAGGTTTAAGCCAGGTTTCTGTTAATATGACTATGTCTAGTTTATATAAGGCTAGTAGGGCATGAAGGTCCTGGATTTTATTTAGTATACTTCTTATGTTTATGTTTAGGAAAAGGAGGGATGAGGCGGGTCTGTTGTAGATAGGGTTAACTGAGCTTGGGTTAGTGGTAATAGTATGAGTGGGTCCGGGGTTTTTGGTGTATGTCACCACAGCAGGTCAGTGTGAGTAGGAGGTGTATATAGAGTTTAGCTAATTTGTGCAGTATTTTGTTTTGTTTGTGGGAGGTGAGTGGATTAGTTTTTGGTGTTAAGTTTCCTATGACCGTATGTGAGTGTCTTACAGGTATTATATCGGTTGGTGTGATTGTAAAACATTTCAAGTGATTGTGGTAAGGTATGGCTGTAGTCTGCCATGGAGATGGATTGTTGAGTTGTAGTTGGCAGTGGTAGGAAGAGAGGATGGAGAGAAGGAGTAGGGTGAGAATAATGGTTGGATAGAGTAGTAGTGTTATTAGGTTATTTTGTGATTTGGGCATCTTTATTTTTATGCAGAAAGTGGTTGAGATATAGCTAGTACGTGGGTATTGGTGGAGGGTGGTGAAGTGAGTAAGTAAGGGTGTCGTGTAAGTGGATATGTAGTAGTGGACTGATTTGGGAGTGTATGGTTTGATAGTGGGTGTGGTGTTTTCAGTTTCAATTAGCTTGATAGGTTAAGTGGGTGGTGAGGTAATTACTAGTGGGTGTGGTGCTTAGGTATAAGGTACAGTGATCTAGGGGTGGGTGGGTGGAAAAGGGGGTAGGGGAGCGGAGTAAGCCCGAGCGTTAGCAAGCGGGGCTGTACTGGGTTGGAAGATGCCCAATACTCACAGAAACAATCAGTGTAAGTTGGAGAAGATGGAGGAGACCTACAGTTTCACTGATTTCTTTTATGCACAAATCTCTGAAGGGGAATTAGACAGCCCTAGGGCGGAGAGCTAACAGGCACTGGTCTGGGAAGAGGGTTAGTGCTAGGTATATTTGCACTTCTGTTTAGGTGGATGTAGAGCCTTAGAGCTGGTAACAGGATACAGGAGGGAAAGTGTAGCTACTGGGCTGGGAGTAGTGCTAGAGAGGTGAGTGGGGGTGTAGTATTGGGAGAGTGGTGGTGGTGGGCTATGGGAGAGATGGTCCTGTTAAGAGAAGAGACCAGTGTGAGGATGGGGTATAAAAGGGGACTGAGAGGGGGTTAGTCTTGTAGCGATTGGTAAGTGGACATTGGGTGATAGAGAGAGATACTTTTAAGTGGAAGTAGGTAGAGTGAGGGACAGCGAGAGTGACTTGAGCTAGTGAGACGGGGGTTGGTGGGACACTGGAAGGTTGTAGTGGTTGTCAAGATGGTTGGGGCTCCCAGGGCTGTGACTAAGCTGACCAGGTACCCTCAACAGAGTATTACAAAGTAGGCTAAGTAGGTCTAGGTAGATGATTTTATATATTATATATATATATATATATATATATATATATATATATAAATAAAACACCTATGTTCTTTAGGTAAACTGGCACTGTTGTTGGCGAGGTTTTCACTGAAGATGCAACACGCAAGGGAGTTGTGGTCTTTCCAAGTGGGTTAGGATTTGAAGAAAACCTTAAAGTTTGGTGCCAGGGACCTGTAGGATTACTATGGAAAAAATAGAACAATTGTGAGATACATTTATAGTAGTTGAAGCAGCAAGAAACTGGTATTATGGAGGAGGTGAGATAAGGATAGGAGGGAGAGATAACCTGTAAGAGGGAGGTGGTAGATATAGTGGGGAAAAAAGGAGTAGGGGTACATTTGGAGTGTTAGGTATACATTTGGAGTGTTAGGTAAAGGACTAAATTAATTTAGGTAGAGCAGTGAAGAGACAATAATATGAGGGAGTACAGAATAATATAGGAGAGAAGATAAGCAGCTAGTAAAGGATTCAATACAGTTCTTACACAGAAGTATGCACAGTAAATGATTGTCAGCTCTAAGATAGTTAATAGCCACAATTCAATGATATACAGCCAATGCAAACACATTTCATGTAAATCGATTCAAAAATATGCACTGGTATAGCTCTGTATGAAACAGGAGAGTACAGTCATAGCACAGCAAGGCAATCACCTTTCTACTGATGATAGCTTATGCTTAGTGTCTTACTACACAAAGGTAGGGGATACAGACTAACCATGGTACTATCAGTCAATTAATCGCTACTAAGATCTACTAATCTGGTCATGCTGTTTAGGTACAAACGGAGTCTGTAATAGACCTAAAAAGTGTTACATCAGGTCGCATTTGAGAGAACATAAATCTAATCTAGTAACACAGCAATATTCATTTGAGTACAATTAATATCTTTAAATGTGAGTTAAATCACATTTCTGTTGAATTATGCTCAAAATACAAATTAATAAATTCAAAATCATGCTAAAAATAACCTGGTTGGTCCTTTTAATGATTAGTAGAATTTGATTCTGTAGCAATGACTAGGGCAGACTACCAGGCGAAAGTGACAAAGGCCACAAGCAAAATGAAATGCTAAGGCTCATACCTTCAGCAGGCCAAAACCAGAAGAGTGGAACATTAGTAAAGATACTGAAGAGAGAAGGTAGCATTCAGGAACAATTTTTGACCCTAAATGGCCGCCTTTTTAAAGTAGGAAATGAAAGTAATTTTAAATGTTTCTGATAATGGCCATCCCCTCAAACATCCTACAAATGCAAAATTTTAATAAAACCACTATAAAACAGACACAATGCCACTTATGTTGATAAACCAACATTTTTTCTTCTCTACTATGGTGGCAGCTTCACCCACAAAGCACCTTGTCATGTTCACCCACCCCAGCAAGCAAAGCCACAGACACACATTTTACAATTTATGTCCAACTGATAGAATACGCCAAATGTTATATAGAGGAGTATTTTTGATAGAAACAGGTATGGACAACGGCTCACAATAGTACTGATGCTTTTAAATGATCGTGTAGGACCATAATGTCATGTGAATTCAGAAAAATGTATTAATATAATCTATTTACTGTCATAAGAGAGGTACTTCCTTGTAATAGTCACATTTTAAAAAGTAAAAGAGGAAAGTAGATGCATTAAAATCAACAAGTATGACATTACGTTCAAATGGAACTGAGGCTTACTGCAAAAGAGGGACTATAACAGAAGTATAACCACTTGCTATAACGAGAAAATACACCACAAAACATTGGACAAAATCACCATCTCTGCTGCAAAACTATGTAACTATACCACTAAAGGAAATTATGGCTTTCCCGCACATAACTCTAAATACATATTTCTGTGACTGGTGTATGCTAGATACAAAGGGAAATGATATGACTCATGAGCTCACACAGTCATTTGTAAACCTGATTATAACCCAAGCATATCCCTCTCCCTTCCCTCAGCAAGTATTTTTGATTCACCAAACACAATCTCCCACTAGTAACCAAGCCTCAGTAGGTCAACTCCAGCTTCCTCCACAACTGCTGCTCAGGCACATACTGTTTATCGATACTCAGCACATATTCCTCATCTGGTACTCTCATTCCTGTGTCATGGCATCAGATGTGCCAATCTGATGTTCTTAGACTTGAGAAATGCATCTGACCTCTAAAGACAAAAAACCTTTCATACAACTCACAGAGGACTCTGCACAATATATTTGAATCTCAAATATATTTTACAAGCACAGGCATACTTCCTATGGAAGTAAAGGGTCATACTGTTTTCCTTGTTGGTTAGAATACCTGTTGTTCTGGGGCATGGTTGACTGGAAAACAGTCCAGGATAAGTATACTCCTAAGAGTGCCAAACAGTTTCCTCTTGTTGCTATGGTTTTACTGATCGAAGTAGCTATAGTGATACAGCCAAGTGTCAGTGGTGCCCCAGCTCAAATGAAGCCTTTTTTGTTTGTTTTAAAAGCAGCAGGCGGTTTTATTCAATGTTGCTTTTCCTAAAGTGGAAAATATATTTTCTTAAAATGTTACATTTAGATAGCCACTATATTTTAACTTAGCCCTATGCTCTCCCATGGATGCCTGGCTTGTAGAGCCAAAGAGTGGCATGCAATAAGCTCCAAACCCTCTCCTCAAGCATAGGAAGCTGTTTCTCCTATCTCTGGCAATGAAATCTCTCTTCCCTGTGGGCATCCCAAGCAACACTTGCCATCCCTACCCCCTACACAAGAAAGCTAGCCAGTTCTCTTCAATCCTTTGTCATCCTGACTCCTCCAGCGATGGAGCAATTAATCGAATGCCAGTCACCTGGGTCACATTAAACACTCTGTTCCCCTCTGTGCTATGGAGCCAGACAGGTTTGGGTCTATATTAGATCACCGAATGCTTAAAAAAGCAAACTGTGATTAATCAACCCTATGTAAGCAAAAGCTTACAATGTCGAAGTGTCAGAACAGCGATTTTTTTCCAAGGGAAAAAAATCACTGTTCCAACAAAAAATAAATAAACAATTTCAAACATTACAATAAGTGGGGGGCTGAGCCCCTCACACCCCCCCTACTTAAATATACCAACTCAGAGACCGCACTACAGTGCCAAAAACGGCAAAGTACCGAAGCAGCCAAGTAAATTCTTTCCTAGGGAAAGAACTTGCTTAACAGCCACTTCGATATTTTTCATTTTCACCCTTTTATGTTCGACCTGTCGAATGCGTCTTTGGTCTTGTAATATAGACCTGCAGGTTTCTATGAATTCTGGTAGGAATTTATAACTATTACATTGATGCTGGAAGCAACTGTCTTTACTCATCATGACCTGCGGTCCTACAAGTATCCTAGATCGATGCTATTATTAGCCTTATTTGCTTATCTCGGGTTGACATGAACCCATATATTTAAGGTACAAGAGACACAATGTGTTCAAGATCTCAGACTTTTCTCAGGCTCTGACAGCTCATATTTCTCTATATGTAGACACACATGCATTAGACTAACGGGTAGACATTTTTCTGAAATTCTGAACATCTGTGTTCAAGAACTTTATTTCCCAGCAATAAAAAATGGTTTAATTGCTTATTTGTTTGTTTGCGTCTTTCGGCTTTTTCCAGTTAGGGGTCGCCACAGCAGAACTCCGGTCCGCTAATGATTGGCTGTTGATTTTTATGTACCGGCTTGCCAGGCCTGACGCACAACCTTCAACGAAGGTACGCCCATTCACGCATGTCTCCATGCAGAGGACGGTCTAGCTGAGAATTGAACTGGACAGCGTCTTACTGTGAGGCGATAGTGCTACCGCAGCACCACCACCGCGGGTTATAAGCTTATTTATTTATTTCCAAAGTTTAAGCATGGGGGTGCTCATTGCAGTCTAATTATCTAATCCAACTATTCAAAATATACATATTTTGAAAGTAACCGCCATTTTGCAAGAGGAAACTATGTGAATTTCCTAATTCCAGACTAATATTGATTTACTAACCATGGAGATCACATTTGTCTAGGTTTATTGTTATGTATAGTCTGAAGAGATTACATATAATTCTAGAATACAAGTAGAAGTTAGGCCAAATGTAGACTGTTGTAGTTCCCTGTTAACATAATTCAAAACATTTGTTCATAGTGAAATCAAAATCTGGCATCTCTACCTTAGCTGTCTTCTGTCCCTCTCAGGGCACATATCATTCTCTCTCTCTTACTGCAGAAGTGTTATCAACATTTATTTGTTAGCACCACATCTTACTTTATTTTGAGTTTTCCACTTTAAATATTCAATTTTGCACAATGATAGTTTTGTCATCATAAAAATCTAATGCAAAAGCTATCAGCTAGTATGAAATGGCAATGTATTTAACCTTTCCGATACTACATTCTTTCATCTAATTTACTTCGTACTGTTTTCCATTTCACTTTCACCATCTGCCTCTTATCTCTATTCTGTCCACGCAACTTCCCCTCATTTCACCTCTGACATTTCTTCCCTTATAACCTTGTTTATGTGACCTTGTCAGGCAAATGGAATATTACTGTATTTTGATAAGGAGCTTGTTATACTTTAAGCTTTCCTGCATTGATGTAAATGAAAAAGGGTCCACTGGACCAGCTCAACCATCAGTTTCATATCTAAGATAACAGGATTAGCCAAAAGAAAAACTAATCTGATGCCCCAAATAGAAGTCAAAGTCATTCCATTACAAAAGTAAGAATAATTATTTTATTTATTGGTCTTATTTAATTTATTTATTTAGTTAGCACTGATCACAAATGGCCACATGCATACTCAATCCTGGACAACATGAAGCAACAGCAGGTTATATGAAACAGTAATGGTATACATTAATAAAGACGTTACCATATATAAAAGGACTCAATCATTGAATATTCAAGCATAGTATATATGCAGATATTGACATAAAGGGACATGTAAGGGCTGGGATGAACTGGAATAATACGCTAAAGGGAGATGACAGAGGTTTACGTTAAAAGAAAGAGAAGGAAAAAGAGATAAAGTAAAGAAATGTAAGGTAAGCAATAGAAAGTAGTAGTTTAGTTAAGCTTTAGATTATGTAGATTACATCAACAATATATTAGCATGCTCACAGCTGAGAATGAGTGGAAACTAGATTATGTGGATATAAGTCAGAGCAGCTTGGGTACTGTTAACTCAGATAGGGTGTGGGTATTTAGAAGGTAGATGACAGTAGAGACCTACTGTATGTTAGGTGCTGAGTTATATTATATACCCTTTTAGTGAAACAATTCCATTCATAGTGCTTTAATATATAGTGCTCAAATGAGGCCTTAAAATGTCAAAGTTGCTGTAACAAGTTATGAGCTGAGAGGCAAGGGGAGCTATTAAAGTAAGCTGCCAAGAATATTTGCTGTGGCTTCCATGGGAAGCCACTTTGTCTTGGATAGAGTAAAGAAGTGAAGTTTGTTTCAAGGGGAGTTTGACATGAATTTGCAGATTTTTATTAGAAAGGGTCTGAATAATGGTCAGCAGACAGATGACAAGGAGAGGTCATACTAGAGTTGTGTGAGAAGGATACTCTTGACAATAGTGGCTCTGGTACTGTAAGAGAGGAAATGCAAGATTTGTTTGGTCTAGAAAAGTAGGTAGCTGACCTTGATTCAAAAGCTTTTCATTGCTTTCTTGGTTGTTAAGGGATTAGTCTAGCCATAGGCCCAGATAAGGGAAGGCTGTGGTGGTTTCAATGGGATTATTTTCATAATCTAGGATATGAAGGGAATGAGGGGATTCGAATAGCCTTTTATTAGTTCCAAACAGCATGAACTTGTTTTTTAGGGATGAACAGCGACTTTTTTTGGAACCGAGACAGTTGTAAACCTCAAGGAGGTTTATCTGAAGTTGTGTTTCTTTAGCTGTATGAGAAAATTTAGACTTCTAGATGAACATATCACCAGAGAGGAGGAGGAAAAACTGGCAGAGATAAAGAGGGAGTTCACCGATATAAACTGAGAACAGGATAGGGACAATCATGGAATTTTGTAGGTCAAATCTTTATCCATAAGTATCTGCTGGACAGGAGAAGTTTGGTGGACTCTGCAGTAATTTCTTAAAATGGGGTATGAATTGAGTGCTCAACTACAACAAAGGTTCTAGTATTGTTAAATCAATAAACAACTCCTGTCAGATTCTCTTTATCCATATTGGTAAAAATGTCATTTATCAGAGCCCATAGTGCTATTAAGGTGTTTCTGTCAGCCCAAAGCCATGCTGTTTTCTGGAAAGCAAGTGAAATTTTTGTAGAAAAATGGTAAGTTGGTTACAAATGATTTTTTCTAGGATTTTGCCCAGGGTAGGTTTAATGGAGATGTGGTAAAGCTAACTGAAAGAGACTGGCTTGGATTCTTTACATGATGGATGTGTCATAAGAGGATTTCCAAAGAGAAGGCATAATGTTGGTGGTGAGACAGAGGTTATAAATGTGCTTTAATGGGGGTGGTAATATAGGTTCTATAGTGATAGAGAAGCCAAGGACAAACATTATCAGGTCTGGGTAGAGATTCCCATTTCATTTGCTCATATGCAAGTATAATTTGCTTAGCAGTGATTACTAAAAAGTATAAAGCTTGAATGAATTAAGGGAGATTAGACTCTTTGCGTCAAGGATGTGTCAGCAAATGAGATGGGGAAAGTTTAGAAATTTCTCTGAGGAAATCAGATCGTGTAAGTTTACCAGAAGGGCAAAATATGTATCGAGAGATGGTTGCTTCCTCTGGGTGGGGGTGGGGTCTTCCTGTTATATTGTTAACTTCCTCTGAGATATCTTTGGGTGAGTGAAAGAACAAGGTTTATGTTGACTGTAGGTGTTTCACTTTATGTATATGGGTTGTCTGTTTAGTGGTGTTCCTTAGAGTTATATAATGGTCACTGTCTTCTGGAGCATGTCTTTATCACACAGTTTCAGTAGAGACTTAAATTCCTTGGTAAGCCACTGAGTTTCGGAGTCCTTAAGTATCCTACAGACAATGGGGAAAGTAGAAACTCAATTTATTGGTGTCAATGCTAGCATCAGAAAGGGAGAGGGCTGGGGACCAAACAACAGAGGAGAGATGTAAAAAGAGAATGGGAAGTTTGCTTGCGGGCTTAGGTCAGAAGGATGTTACTTTGGGGAGGTATTTGATTTTAAGATTTTGTAAGGTAACATTTATATGGCAGTGGTTACTGAAGGTGGGAGGGAGAATGGAAGTAAAATGGAAATATTGGCAGGATGAACGGTTATTTTCAATTCTAGTAAATAATTGTAATGTGATGTGAGATTGTCCACTAATTGGAGCAATTCTGTTAGATTGTTTAACCTAAACCCTGTATGTCCAATTAAGGTCTCCTAGGACAATACATTTATAAGGTTTGATGCAAGAAAATAACAATAGTTGAGTTTTAAATGTGAGTAACAAGCCAGGGGGTGGTAAATAGGCAATGGCAAGGTACAGGTTGCTGTGAGGAATTAATTAGAAGATTGGTTAGGATACAGACTGGGTCTGAGTCACTGGAAGAATTGGCTATAGAAATGAGAATGATAAGTGACAATCTGTACAGTAGGACAGCACCACCACTAACACCAACACTGTCACCTGGGCAGGCAGAATAATAGCTATAACTTGGGGAAAAAGTGACACAAAGTAGTGATTATTTTGAGCCACGACTCTGTTATAGCACGCATGTCATGGGATTAGGACTAGAAAATAACACATTTTGTCCCTCTTATTCCTGATCCTTTTAGTTTTGATTAGGGCACAGGACATAGAGACTTAGTAGAGCATGTGCATTTAAGGTGATGAATGCTTGACAGAGGAGATACCATGGGTGCATGTGGAAGGGGGTAGAGGGGTTGAAGGGATGACTTAGGATTGGTGGTGGTAATCTAATGGTTGGAAAGAGTAGTAGTAAGACAAGCAACCTGCTTCAAAATTATAGGTTCTGGATCCTGAAAACAGACACTAAAAATTCTGATACTGGGAAACAATGAGGAGGAGAGAAAGAAAGAGGGAGAGATCAAAATTATAATTCCCTACTCCCCGAACAGATTGTCTGCAACATCTGAAGTTTCCAGCATACAAGAATGTCATTAGCAAATAAAGTAACTGATAAATAGCCAAAGCATGGTTTAGCACTCTAACAAACTCTCAATAATATATGCACAAAGACTGAATTTTTGTTCCTTCACAATAAGATGCATGTTTTTTGAGATTTCATAATGGAGTTAGGAAACCATCTCAGAGTTTACTGAAATGTTTACACTGTGTATAGGGAAAAATGTGCTGAAGAATACAGAGCAGAGACAAATGGTCAATGGTACAAATACAAGGCATCCATAATGACAAATGATTGGAGAATTAGGTTATAAAATATCACACTATTTAGTGAAGAGACACAATTGATTCTTTGTGCAAGTTTCTAGCGGTTGATGGAAAAAGCCAGAATCAACCACTATACCAGAGTTCGTGGTAGGTCTTCAAGCATGAAAAGGCCAGAATCAACCGATTTACCCACTATACCAGAGTTCGTGGTAGGTCTTCAAGCATGAAAAGGCCAGAATCAACTGATTTACCCACTATACCAGAGTTCGTGGTAGGTCTTCAAGCATGAAAAGGCCAGAATCAACTGATTTACCCACTATACCAGAGTTCGTGGTAGGTCTTCAAGCATGAAAAGGTAAACAGTGAAGGCAAACAGTCCCAACTATCAAGCAGCAGCTTGAGAAAATCAGGCTGGCAAGATGCATTTCCTGGGAATCTCCTCTTCCCTGATCAGTAAGACAACCACCCTTTACTTAGGAAGTCCAAGTTTATACTGTTCATTAATTTTCCCATAGAGATGCTGTGGATGAAAAAGGTTCCCCCTCCCCAGGGGAACCTAACAGAATTGGACTGTTGACCTGCAGTCCTCCTAAATAAAAAGGAGACACTTTTTTTTACATTCATTTTTTTTATATTTTTTTTCTTAAAAATAGTTGGCTTACCCATTTTGAAACTCCAAAGTCCACTACATTTCAGTCATACAAGAGGTTTCTGAGAAATAGCCCAACATTTATATGGAAGTCTGTATAGAGAACAAAGTAATTACATTGCATTACAGGAACCTCTGCCATTGTGAGGGGGTAAAAATTAAGCAATGGTGCAATATGGGTTTATTAGACACAGCTAGCCTAAGCCAACCACTGAAGCATACCTCCTACCCTTCACAATGGCAGGAGTTCCTGTAATGAACAAACTCACATTGTCCAAGTGCAAAGGGGTGTACTATTTTTAATTAAATAATTTAATTGATAATCCTCTAGTGTGCTCTGTGACGTATTTTGTAAGAGAAGGCAGAAAATATCTATATAACAAAAACACGAGGCTCTGTACCAGAGCACTTCACAAATTCTGTTACAGAAATGCAGTAACACAATGCTATACATTGTAAAATCATATAAAAATAGTTGTTTTCAGAAAGATAGACCCTTCAGTCAGAACAGTTCAAGTTGGAACAGATATCATTTTAACAAGTAATTGAAAGCAGTATATTTAATGAAACTTCTGATATGCAGATCAGTGCCTCCTAATACTTAAAAGGTATATCTTGAAATAAATTTACATTTACATGCATATTGATCTACAATAAAAAGATGTTCTGCTTCTTAATGCATAAAACAGTGTACACAAACTTTAAAAATAGTGCATAACATGATGGCTTATAGCAGCATTACTTTAACTTGGCAATGTTGTCTGCATCTTAAGCAGAACTTCTAATTTAAACATAAATCTCCCGATTCTCTCATTCTAATGTGTCACTTAGACTACTGAAGCAGAAGCAATTTACTATCATCTCCCCCACGCTCACTCTTTGTAACCACTACTATTTGAAGCACAAATGCAGGTGTGTTCTTCATTACAGTTTAGATAATGCATTGGTTTATTTCTGTCTAAAAACCACCATAAGTGCTCCCTGGTGAGATTTTTTAACATATCCTGTTTTTCCTTATATAACAAACATTCAGAGCAACTGGCTCAATACACTAAGACTTAAGTGCTGCTATCAGCATATATACTCAAGTTACATGTCTTTCTAGATCACGGATGTACAACCACACCCATGACACTAACATAGTGCAATGGTCACATCTGAGACCACTGCTGAAAGTCATGCCCAATTTTACTCTGTTCATAGCTTAAAAAAAATCCTTTAAAATTTAACTCCTTCTATATGTGAAAACATTTGCATTTAGTACAAGAACACATGAAAACAATAATTATATCTTGAATACAACACTTTTATTTTACATTTGTTTACCAGGAATGCCCAGCTGGGCAATACGCATTTTCAGTGGAGGCCCAGGGAGAAAAGCTCCACACAGATAAAAATACATGTAATAATAGTTTGCTGATAAAATTATAGAAATATTATGAACATAAGATATTTACAAATCACATCAAGTAAAGCTTCACATAGTGAAAAAAATACATTCAAAAGAAATTGTTGATAAGGTGATTCAAGTCATAGACACAGTCTGGCAGTAAAAAAATGCATTTTTTAATAATAGAAACAACATTGACTAATTTATCTATGCATAGATGATAAAAGAGTAGTACATGAAAAAGACAGCGCTGATAAAGGCTGGGACAGCTTAAGGACAGAAGTATAGTAGATTTTAGTACAGATGGCGTTCAGCTGGCTAGGAAAAGTATTAGATCGGTAGATAAATTACAGGTGAAAATATGATTATATAGTGGGAGACAGCTAATCTGGGCAGGCTTTAGTAGCTGCTATTTTAAAGAAGGAAAAGGGTGTGGGGAGTGATTTTGTCCATGGTTAGCCTGGGGTGTTACATGAACAGTGCTATGTGTTGGTAAAATTATTTTTTAGTAGTTTTTTGAATTGTGTTGGGTTAACAGTGGTTCTAATGGTGCGAGGTAGTGAGTTCCAGGCTTTCGCTACATCGGAGGATTATAGTGAGTCACCAGTATTGTCTGGTGTTTTTATGACTTGTAATAATGCTTTATTTGTAGAGCAAAGCGAGCTTTGGTTAGAATAGGGATGAAGTATATTGATTAGAAGTGAGTAGTTGTGGTAATTTTAGCCAGGAGAGTTTTTTTAAGATTAATCCTGTAGTGGGCCTTCTAGGGAGATCCTGTAGCAAAGTTCGCAGTTGTGTTATAGCATGATTCTATTTTTTTCTATATAAGACTTTTTTAGGTTTGTGAAAATTGGTGAGACATAGGAGAGTTGATAATAGGTGGGTCCTTGCAACAGCTTCTCTAGAACGGTCTGTTAGGAGATTATTTCTGTAAAGGCTTCCCATTTTTTGTGAACTTTGTTTGTGATATAACCTGTTATCAATTATAACTACTAGTAATTTTATTTGCGATTCAGGGCTGATTTTTGTACTGTCCTTAGTTGTAATATAGAAGCTGGGGGGTAGGTCTGAGGGTCTGGTAGATTGAAATATCATATGTTTTGTCTTATTGAGGTTAAGTATAAGCTGTGCATTACATAACCATGATTCATTTTGATGAAAGACTTTTGGGTAATGTTTTGAAGCTGCTGCACATATAACAGTAGAGCCATCAGTATATTGAATTCTGACAGCTAGGGAGGTGGCATTACTAAGATCATTGGTGAAAATACTAAAATGGAGGGGGACCAAGAATGGACTCTTGTGGAACACCTAGAGTGACTTGGAGAAGCTGAGAGAGATATTGCTTCCATTTTATTGCCTACTGGCAGCCAGTTAGATAACTTTTGAATCAAGTGAGGGTGGGTGGATTAAGTTGCAGGTTAGCAAGTGCAGTCAATAGTTTGCTGTAGTCAGTGCCAAAGCTTTTGACATATCCATTATTTCTGTGTTGATTTATGGAGTTGGTGAAACTAAGAAGAGCAGATGTGGTACTATGACAGGGTCTGAAACTATGTTGGGATTTGGCTAAAAGATTACTTGTTATACGGTATTGCAGAAGTTGGAAATATACACACCTTTCCAAGATTTTGGATAGTGGAGATAGTATGGCTATTGGTCTACAGTTTATGAGCTCTGTTGATTTTCAACTTTTATGCAGGAGTATTATATGTGAAGTCTTCCAGATCAGATAGAAGGGACATATTGTTCCGCAATGGACCAATTAATTAGTATCGACACTGGATAGTCAATTGCTTCTGCTATTTTTGGGAATTCATCTGGTAAATTGTCAGCTGTAATAGTAGTTGGTTTAAGCTTTTTGAGTACTTTGAGTACTTTTTTATACTTTTGTTGGGAATGAAAAGGCTTCATTACTCTTGTTGGTTAGAAAAGGAGTAGTAGTTTGTTAATGATGATTGTTTTTGCTTAGGGATAATGTGATTGATTTTGGTGAAATATTTATTGAAATGCTCAACGATATTAACTGTGTTGGGTATAACAGGAGTAGAGGTTTTATTGTGTTCCAGAATTTTTTTGTGTTATTTTGGTGTTTTATTTGGGTATTGGTATAATAGTTTATTTTACATAGTTTGATATGGAGCTTACCCTTATTTCTGAGTTGCTGATGAGCTATCAATTTGGCTGATTTTTGTTGGTATGCCATGCCATGTGACCCATGCTTTATCCCTTAGTTTGAGCAGTGTTAGCCAAGGAAAGTAGTTGGAATTTGCACAAATTGTTCTGGGAGGTGCTAGTGTATTCAGAATGTTGAGGAAGGTGGTGTTGAAGTGTTTTACAGTCATCAAGATATAAGGTTTTTAGTGGAGTCCAACAAATTTTCTTCAGAATACTTATCAGGTCCTGGTGATTGAAGTGCTTCTTATTGGGGATATGGCGGTATGTGGGCTGTCTTGTGGGGTTGATATGTTGCCTATGTAAGTAGGTAGGTGAATGGTCACTAAGACTGTCTGGTAAACAGCCAGAGTTTTGATAGTACTATGGTCTGTTGGTTAGGGTCCAATCAAGGATTGACTGCTTATTTGTTTTTTTTTTGTCTATTTTAGTTGGGGCTTGGATGACTTGTGAAAATACAGTGTTTGATTTGCTGGGGTTGTTGGATTTGCATGTCATCCAGTCTGTATAAAAGTCTCCTAAGATGATAGTTTCATAACTGATGTTATTTGAGATGGCTTGAAGGGTGTGATCAATTATAGAGATATTTCCTGGGGGGGGGTATAGGAGCCTTAATGGCTATGTGTTTGTTGGGATTGATTTGTAGCTTTGTTAGAAGTATTTTGGCATTGCCCATAGTAGTTATATTTAGGTTTAGGAGCTGTATATTAAGGTTGTTTTTAACTCATTACAGCCGAGTGACATCTCCAAACATTTCTGCAGTTACCTCCTACTGCGCTTCTAGGTGTCAAATATTGCCTGTTCATATTTGCATTAATATTTCCAAAACCATGCTACATACAAGGTATCAGAATATTTTATCTTGAAGCATGCATGATGGCAAACACAATTATATTGATATATGACCTCTATCAATTAGTATTTGGTAGAACACTAAGGTGAGAACTTCATTTTTTCAAGGCTGAAGTCACACCCACTGGGAGTTACAGGGGCACACTTAAAAGAACTCTACTGGAGGGAATGAATTAAATAGTATTGCTACCCTTCCAGCTCTTTTTTCTTTTTTTTTCTATCTTGCCTAATTATATTATAACCAGGGGATGTGATTTTGTTTTATATGACGTGAGGCTTTAACCATGTTTCTGAGTATGCCTATGTCAGGGGAGTAAAGAATTAGGATAGCATGAAACTCAGAAACCTTGTAGACAATACTTCTAAGGTTTAAATGTAAAATTAGTAGGTCAGTAGCTGTAGGACACATGTTGAATGTATTTTAAAGGTAAGGTGGTGTTAAGGGGAGGTAGGTAGGACCAGGATTTGGGTGAATGTCCCCAGTCATTTTTAGTTTATTGGCAATATTCATTAAGGTATGTAAACATTTAGTGATTTGCTTGTGATATCCAAGTGAAATATTTTAAAGTGCGCCTGTAAGAGGTGGATTTTAAAGGGTGGCATGGTCAGAGTAGGTGGTTTTGAAGATGTTTGAGCAGATGTTGAAGTGAAAGGTGATACTATTGTAGTGTGTGTCTGTAGTAGCTTTGTAGTTAGTTGGTAGAGTAAGTATGTGTGATATGTTGCTAGGTGAGCAGCTATTAAGCGGAATATGAACAGAATGCTAGAATGAATCAGCATTTTGGTTTGAGCATGTGTTTGGTGTTTGGAGGATTTAATAGTGAATGTGGTATTAATATGTAATATTGTTTTCTATTTGATGGTGTTACTATCTAGGTATCTTAATAGTTAGGTTATGAATGACAGGGTGTTAGTAGATAGAAGGCTAGTAGACAGCAATAATGGTTATTGCAAAAATGATTTAGGTGATAATAAATGGGAGGGGATAGGGATAAGGGAAATAATGAGTGAGTGATGGGGATGGTAAGGGAAGTGACTGTAGAGTAATTAGTGTGAGGATTGGTTTGGTGATGTAATGGGGAGTGGTTTAGCTAGAGATAAATGTAATTGAAGTGGGGGTGGATGGGAATGGGGTAGGGTAGGGGAGCAAAGTGAGCCCATGTGCAGCAAGTGTGAATGGAGTGGGTAGAACCATGAGACAAAACAGTAGCAAAGAAAACAAAAAAAAACTATCACATGCGGATGAATTTGCAGCAGGTTAGTGCAAGTCAAGAGACTATTGAAAAGTTAAGTATATGCAGCTCTTGCCCTGTTTATAGCTAAAAAGAACAAACACTTGTCTTGCATTCTAGGTTTGGTGAAGTAGTTAGAGGGATGGGAACCTAGGGATACAACTCTCCAGTTTAGTTTGTATGCATGTATATTAGCTAGGAACAAGGTGGTAGTTCTACTTGATTTTATACCATACCTGCCAAAAGGATCCATACTAACATTATGCACATAGTATCAGTATTCATATCCACATCAAAGCAGTTATCATTGGCCTGTCCCATTTCATAGCAACCCCTCTGCCCAGAACTTTACCTCCGAAGAAACAAAGAGGAATGGAAGACTGAATCTCACTATATGCCACCTCCTTCACATTACATCAATATTTGATGACCTGCTTGCCAACCTAACCTATCCATCAATATCTGGGAAAATCCTAAGATTTTCCAACAACACTGCCTTCTTCTCACTCTTCCATTCATCATCTGTTCTCCTCCTGTTTCTGACCATCACCTATCCACAATTGTATTCAAACCCTACTTGAGCCTACCTATACCATTGTCACCCAAATCCTTACAATTATGATCTCCATACACATTAACCTACCCACCTTTACATCACTTCAGTACATCCTTCTCTCCCTCAAACCACTGCTACCAACTACAACTTCACTCTTTCCTTCCAAAACACAGCTGATTTCTTGTATCCTAAACAGTCAAAATCCCAAATTATCCTCAATCACTCTCCCATATACCTTTGAACACACTCTTCCCTAACCTATCTCCTACACACTTAATTTCACAACAAAACTATCACATATTTAGCTGGTCAGCCCCCAGCCTCTCCATCTCCAAAATTGTACCCTCTTCCTCATCTCTCTCACTTCAACCTCAGTGACGTTCTATAGCATATATGCATTATTGTCCAAGCCACAACCCCTACAAGATCACACTGGCCAAATTGTCTAGATACTTACATTCATCTTCTTAAAAGTTATTCATATACTAAACCTTGCTTTTTTACATCATTTCCATTTCTCAAAAGACATTTGCCCATCTGTCTAATACAGATTCTCCCTTACCTACTGTCATCCATTTAGTATCACCACTCCCTCTTCCACCACACTGTCTTTTCTCTTCCTTCCCTTCTGCCCAAAATCTACTTTACTCTTCATATGATTCTATATAACCTCTACTTATTGCCTGAAACTACATCTTGCAATCTCTGAAGTCCATTCTTTGCCCACTTCTGCAACAGCCCTCCCCACCTCCTCCTCCTTCCAATATTGACAAGTCTGCTTAGCTGAAAATTTTCCTCCAGCATTATTTTTCTCACACAATCTATATATCTTTTAATCAATGGATTTATTTTTCCATATAATGAATCTCAAGCATAATTCTCCCTTTTCTTATGTCACCTAATTTAACTCCATATTTTAGATCCTTCAGTATGTACAGAAAGTTTAATATTGCACCATTAACAAACAATTTAATTATCTGCAATCATCGTCTCAGAATTAAATATGCTTCTTCCTCCCCTCCTCTTAACTTGTAGGATTACCCTTAAAGGCCAAAATAACTATTTCACATGCAGTGGTGTCATACACCTCACCTCTACAACCATTTGCCTGTGAGTGACTGGCAGCACAGAAGATTAAGGTTTGAGCTTTAAACAAGCTGCTTCCTGTAGTCCAGGATTTGATTCTATCAGAATACATTTGCCTACAGCGTGACTGAGCAAGGGAGTGCTCTCTCTGGAGCAGTTTGGAAACTGGGGTAGGCTTCTCAATGGTTGCCTTGACCATATACTCAATATGAAATCATTAATCTATAAAGTAAGATTACCACCCACAAAAATAAAGTTCCCAACATTTTGCAACACATCTTCACAATTCCTTTTTGTAGTTTCTTTCACAGTTTGATGTACCTTTATATCTAAGTATTGCTTCACTCCAGGTGTCCATGGCATACCAGTGACTACCCCTTCCATTAAAATCACTACTGGTTTCTTTAGATGGAAACAATTCTGTTTCCTCTCCAACCTTCAAAGTATCCAATTTTTTTCCAGATGTTTCAATGCATTCTCTAGCAAAATCTTACAACTGACCACAAACAGAAGAACTCAACTTCTTTCCCTCTCTCCACTTGCCCCACAACATCCCCATAACCTCTTTCCCAACCTCTCTATTACAATCAAGAGCAAATCATGGACAGCCTTGCTTTCTCATCTCTTCTTCATGTTTGCATACTCCAATTTATCAGCCATTTCAGTGGCATAGAAGGATAAAGTCCTCACTATGACCCAGGTGACTCAGGTTCAATTAGCTGCTTGGGCAACTTACAGGCAAGACGGGATGGTCTACTAACCAGAGGAGGGTGTTATGCAGGCATTTCAGCATGATGATCCTTGGTGGAAGCTGGGGATGTCACTGGAGGAGACAGGGGCTGCTAACTGGGAAGTAGAGTTGACTGAGCTGATGCAGCTGTACGGTGATAAGCCGGTTAGTCACATTACACATCCACCCAGGACCAAACCAAACTGCCATGAAAGAGGGATGAAAACTGGTAGTCCACACAGTGAAAACCTCCCCTGGACAGATGTAAAGATGTGCCAAGCCTCCTGAATGTCTAGGTTTCTATGACTTGCCACTGTAATACCTGAATAAATCTGTGGGGGGCAAGATGATAGCAGGCAGATCCAGCATGGATAGGGCATTGAGGTGCCAGGCCCATACTAATGAAGGAAAGGAGGGACCCAAAACATTTCTCTAATTTACTATCATTCACTACAATGTTCATTATATCCATTCAACTGTGTATCAGAATCCCGTTGAACTATATTATTACCCACCGTGAAACTCCGTGTTCAGTGATGTATTAACCCTTATTTTTATTTATTTTTTATTTACTGACATTTGTTAACTGGGTTAGTAGCCCATTTTCAATGGAGACCTGAGGAGAAAAGCTTCAGATTGCAAACAAATTACAGTTCAAAATTCATGCTCAAATAGTTTACAGTATGTATAAAAAGTTCACACTACACTATAGTAAAAAATTAGAACCAGTCAAAAAGAATAAGTAAGAAGCATGCACATAGCAAATAAATAAGTTACATAAATTAGAACCAGTCAAAAAGAATAAGTAAGAAGCATGCACATAGCAAATAAATAAGTTACATAAATTAGAACCAGTCAAAAAGAATAAGAAGCATGCACATAGCAAATAAATAAGTTACATCTGTACAAAGAAACTACAAAAATATACATCAAAAAGTTAAGCCTTCAGTTTTTGTGAGGTTGAGGTTACCAGGTAAACACCTAGTAGGTTATTAGATGAGAATATGGTGAGAATATTATAAATACACAAGTGGTGTGAACATGACACAAGAGTGTGGTGGGGTTAGGTTGGGTCATGGCAGGGGCAAGACGTGGAGTTCAGTTGGTGAAGTTTGAGTCCTTTTTTTAAAGTGTAGTTGGTAGGTAATGGAGGAAATGTGTATAGTAAGTTTGTTCCAAGCTTGGGCTGCAGAGCATTTACACAGATGTTTGCCCACATTTTTCTTTGGTTGGTAAATATCCAGGAGTTGGTGGTTCGATGTGCAGAGGGTCCAAGATGGGGAATAGGTGGATACCAGGGAGGAGAGAGCTGGGCAGGAAGTTGGTTTGTATACTATAGAGTGTATTATTTGAAACTGAGAAAGAAGGAGTTGTCTGGGGAGAAAAAGCCATTGCAGAGCATTTAGTGCCAGGCAGTGGTGTGAGTTATAAGGACCTTACATCTGAAGTGGTCTTCTAAAATCACCCTTAAAGACGATTTCCTCAATCTCACCATCATAATTCTGGCAAAAATATTTGCAACTAAACTGCACAAGGAGATGAGGTCAATAATTTCTTGGCCTTCCTTTTCACCCTTTTGCTTGTATAATAGCATTATTAAGGAAGGACTTACTATCTGTAGTCTACAAATGTCATTGAACACCTACCAATATATATATATATATATATATATATATATATATATATATATACACACACACACACACACACACACACACACACACACACACACACACACACACACACACAAACACACAGTGGATATAAAAAGTTTAAACACCTGTGTTAAAATGCCAGTTTTTGCCATATAAAAAAATGAGACCACGATAAATCATTTCAAAACTTTTCCCACCTTTAATGTTACATATAACCTGTACAATTCAACTGAAAAACAAACAAATCTCTTAGAGGAAAAACTATAAAAAATAAAAAAGTACAATATGCTGATTGCATAAGTGTGCACACCCTTAAACTAATACTTTGTTGTCTGTGCATACCCTCGTTATCTGTGCACACCCTTAAACTAATACAGGGTGCAAAGCATCAACCACACACAAGAAAACTCCAGGAAAATTAGTTTTGAACGATGGGTACAGGACGAGCCCCTGCTATTTACGGAAACAAGACAAATAAGGAATTTGGACATTCATCAAAGTCTTAAGGACTTTGAAATTAACATGAGCAAGGTACGTAATTTACAATTAGACAATGTGTACCTTTGCTGAGTGTATTAAACAGCAGAGAATATCGAAGGGGCTGAGAATGAGTAACTTCCCCAACGGTCTGACTGTGGGACAGCAAGAGTTAGATGAACGTTTAGCTTGTTCGACAGACATGGTGTGGAATTGCTTCATTTTTGTATTAAAATAAATAATAAAATTAATGGACTGTTAGAGGATATAAACAAACTTAACAGTGATATTTTAAATGATGCAAGTTTTATTAATTTTGAAAGTAAACAGGATAACATTTTTAGTAAAATTGAGCAACAGGTTAAAGACAACATTAATAGAAAACAAAGGAAACTGAGGAGGGATGAGTTGGAATATAAATACAAAGAAGCTTACCAGCTTCCTAAAAGCTATTATGGTGACACTGTACTAAATAATCATGTGGTTGACTACACAAGTGGAACAGCTTTAGTAGGTTATGAAGTAAGGGAGAGAATGGTGAAGTACAGATTGAAGGTTTTAACGGAGACCATGATGAGGTTTTCGATCAAGAATATCCACCCTTACGTAGGTCTGAAAGAATTTTAAATCATGACAGGAATATACAGAATTTTCTAGGGGGCAACAGGCCCAGAGAGGTCCCAAGAGGTTTTGGAACAAGAACCACAACAGGTACTGAGTAATAATATAACCCCCCCCCCAGTGGTGTTATTTCCAGTTTCAACGGCAAACTTTTGAGCTTAAATAGTTTCAATATTTTTAATTACACAAAACCAGTTACGGTTACCCATTTTTCTTTATTTGAAAAAGGACAAATTTGTTCCTGCTAGGAAGCCGGACATAGTGGGGTTATGACTGAAATGAAACTTTATACTACAAATCTCAACCTGCATTTATTTTTTCAAGACACAGGGGAACAAACTGGTTATTTACACCCAGTAGATTTAGAAAAAGAAGTTTGTTTAATCCCCTTTGCACCCTGTTTTAGTTCATTATGAGAAAGTTTGCACTAGGGAAACATTTTATGAATTCCATAGCCACAGGGAAAATTTCCATAACCTTACTAAGGATGAAGCGACACTCCTTAACCAGTTAAGAGGCACAATATACTGTGCGTGTCATGAAGCCAGACAAGGGGGGAGTAGTAGTCCTGTCAAATAAGATAAATTACATCAGTGACATCACCAATATGCTGTAGGATACTGATAAGTACAAGGTGGCTTCTTTGAGTGAGGTGAGATGAACATTTCCCAAGTACAGTTGTTTTTGGAGGACAGTTTGTTACATGGGGTGATTAATTAAGAGTTGTTTAATTTCTTGCAGAATAAATATCCTTACATCCCCACTGTCTTTGGCATACCTAAAGTACATAAAAGTGTGTTACAACCCCTTACAGACTTACAGGGACAGCACATAACAGTTCCACTTATTCGCTAGGGGTGTTTGTTGACCAGCTTCTCGGGGACACATTGTCCAGAACAGACTATGTACTATCTGACTCCTGGGACTTTTTGTCCTGGATACAAAATGAATTTTTTGAAGAAACTACAGGATTCTCAACTATTGATGTAGATGATTTGTTTGGGTCCATTCCTCATGACACTGGACTTGAATTATTCCAAGAGGATTTGTTGGAATATAGTGACTTGAATGCCAAGATGATTAATCTAGTTATGGAATTAATGGAATTAGTCCTTAACAATAACTATTTTGTTTTTGAGGAGAAATATTATAGGTAGTCAAAAGGGGTTGCTATGGGGTTGAGTTGTGCCCCAATGTATGCAAACCTGGTTATGACAATGTGGGGAAAATGTTTCATCTTTGGATCTGATTTTGCAAACTGGTTACTGTACTTGTGATACCTTGATGTTTTTATTTTGTGGAAGGAACAATTTGTATTAGCTGAAAATTTTGTTGACATCAATAATGTATGTTGTTGTTTGTCTTTTGGCTTTTCTAGGTTAGGGGTCGCCACAGCGGAACTCTGGTCCGCTAATGATTGGCAGTAGATTTTCACAAACGCCGAGGTGCCAGCTCAACGTCCAACCTTCAACGAAGGCACGCCCATTTATGCATGTCTTTCGAACGCCACCCAATCACGGGGAGGACATGCAGACTCCACACAAAAGGCACTCCCCGCATTCCAGCTGAGAGTCGAATGGGAGAACCTTTTTGCTGTGAGGCAACAACGCTACCGCTAGACCACTGCAGCACATCAATAATGTATGTGATTTTAAATTTACACACACTTATGATTCCACTACTATTAATTACTTAGACATTAACATTACTAGGGATGCAAATATGAACACATTCATATCCAAGGTTTATCGCAAACAGACATACTCAGTTTTTTAAGTTACAACAGTCATCACCCCTTTTATGTCAAGAAAAATCTTGTGAGAGGTCAAATGATTAGGGGGGCTCGTCAACCCTGGATTGTTTGAAAACGGAACTAAGTCAGTTAATTCAAATTTTTACTGACCGAGGTTACCCAGAGGACTGGGTTCGTGAACTGGGTATGGACATTGAGTGGGTGGGGTATTAGATACACCCCTTTGTTGGGGGTGCCCCAACCTTGAAATAAGCAACCTTTCTTGGGGGTTATAGTTCCACTCACTCGCATTCCATGGTTACCTATTACGGTTCCTTCGGTCACAAGATTAGGGACATTCTCAATAAAAACTGGGTTATTTTGGAGGGTAACAAGGACCTGATTCAGTCCCTTGGTAAAGGGCCATCGTTTTCATATAAGTGAGGACACAGAAACATCTCCTGGAACACCCCCTTTTAATTACGAAGGAAAGAAGGGGAACAAAGAAATGTGGTAGATGTAACCAGTGTTCACTTCTTTTGGAAAATACAGAAATTTTGATAGGTGACCCACTGCAGAGAATTTACTCGGCGGGGTGGGGGGGACTGTCAAACCAAAGGTTTGGTTTATGTAAGTGTTTGTCAGGGGTGTAATATGTTTTATGTAGGCAAAACTGATAGACACCTGAGAAAAAGGATTTACAAACACTCACATGCTATGGAAACTCATAACCACAACAATGCTTTGCACAGACATGAACTGAAACATGACAACTTTACTGGATACAAGTTTGGCATTTTAGAAGTGGTCAGATACAATGAGAGGGGAGGAGATTAGTGTAATGAATTAGCGAGAAGGGAACTGATGTGGCAGTTGTCACTAAATGCCACCCAACCACCAGGTATCAATGAGCACTTACCTTTGGTGCCTGTACTGAAACAAAGGGCACTTAAGTTATAAAGATATTTTGTAAGGTTTGAAAAACAATTTATCTAGAAAGTCAATAATATACATAAAACACACATTTTTTCACAAAGAAACCAGCAAGTGTAATTCTCACTTCCCAGTTTTAACCGGTTTCTTTAAAATGTTAACTGATTTTAAATGTTAACTGATTTTGATTAAGCTACTATTTATACCATGATGCAATGCTTATCTATGGTTTTGAAAAAGTCTGTGACTAGATCAGATGAAAGCGTGTACCTTAATTTCTGAATTGGATATTTATGCAACAGATGGTTTTATTTTACTGATTTTATGTACCACTACAACAATTGTTTGGTGGAATTTTAAGACTTTGCTGCATTGTTTTCCATTAAATTGCTGAGTGAACCTTTGGCCTGGTTTGTGCTTCTGGTTGCTTGAGTCAGTTACAGGAGTGTTTTTGTGTTACATTCTGCTTCTGTTAATGTTGCCAAATGTTTGCATCCCCTCCACAAACACACATTGATCCATCAATTTCGACATCACTTTTGCAATTTTTAGCCATTATAAACAATTTATAATCATGGTTTACTACTGAAATGATTGTATGAGGCTGGATCTGATGGATCTTTACCCTATTTTTTCCCTCCTAGCTTCCAAACTTCCACAGGAATTCCTGTGGACCTTCCGGTAACATTGGTTATACATCACCATTCATATCATATCTCCTCCTACCCTGTTAGTAAGTGAGCCTCCTCTAGCACTCACCTTGGCAAATTTAATTCTTCCATAAAAAATTCCATCTGTACCTTTTCTTGATTTCTATATTTCTCTGCTTTATACAGACTTTCATATAATTTCCAAAATATTTCTAATACTTCTACAGGATCCCTTGTTAAAGACTCCCTAAGCTTGGTGACAGCCCTTCCTACTTTCTTTTGCCCGAGTCATTGTGCTAAAAGTTTTTGTGCTCTAGAGTTATCAAAAAGAAGTTGCTTAACAGCAATCATTCTAAACTCATGCATATTATCGAGTTAATCCCTTATTTCCTGTTCAGTACTCTGCAGTTGCTCTCCTCCTCTTGTTCTGTGAGATTCCCCCATTTTGCAATACTTCACTTTTTGTCAGTCCCTCTAAATAATTCTTGTTACTTCTTAACCATATCTTCCTTGCTTTTATTTCCACCCTATTTTTAAACTCCACTTTAATTGTATCCCACTCCCTAGCTATACTGTCAGAAGAAATTTCTATCTTCGATAATAGCTCCTGAATAATTTCCAATACCCATTACCTAAATTCCACTCTTTTCAATAGATAGGTGAGAAAGTGCCAGTGTCTCATTTTTATTTCATTACTCTTTTTCTATTTTAGTTATTACTGGCACATGATCTGAAATAGTTACTGGGTACGTAACAAGACCTTCAATTAAATGCACATGTTCCTGTGAAATGTAAATTCTGTCTAGCCTAGCCCAGTTTTTGTTTTATGGGGAATATGTAAATTCACTCCAAACTCCTAGCAATGAATTTACATTTTCCATGCCAAATATGAAATTTTCTTTAAAATTCTACCCTCCTTTGTTATATTTTGCCTTCTGGGCCCCCAGACACAATTTCAATGTCGCAAATCAAATTCTAGTCCCCACATGAGAGTAATATTCCTTGCTGAAAACTGATTATTTCTCCCAGAATTTTCTTAAGCTCCGTTATAGCAGTTTTCAGTGGAATATAAATACATGCCAGTGTAATCCTCCTCCCTTTCTAGTAGCCTCTTAGTACTACAAATGTACCATTATTGTCTTTTTTTTATCTTCTTCTATTACTATTGAAGCTCCTCTTGCAGTTATTGCAACTATTCTTCTCTTCCTTTGCCCCAGGTATTCTGCTGAATAACCACTCTGAAAACCCTTCCTTATCAAATTTGCAAGTTTGGTTCTTTCCAGTTGTGTCTCCCTGTAAAATAGCTATTTGTACTCTACATTTTTAATATAGTTCACTACTCTTTCTTTTTTGTATTTATCTGTGAGACCAGTAACGTTTAAAGACATCACAGAAAGCATCATATTCTTGGGAAATTATTATTCCCACCTTTTATGTACAACAGAATTTCTGTTTAATGTCTGGTTCTAGCTTTTGTGTTACATGCATGTTCTGTTTGGCAGGTTAACAGTGTATATAGCAGTTTCTTGTTATCTCCATTTTGAGCCTGTGTCACATCTTACAGAACTTGTTTTATTGAAAACCTTCAAACAAAAATACACACACAGCACACAACGCACAGCACAGAACGCACAGCACAGAACGCACACAAATAGCCCCCTAAAAAACAATTAATTTAATAACACTCAAAACTATGTACATCTTCAAACATTGAAGTTTCACCTTCCTAATAGGAACAAATGTTCCAAACTGAAAGACACACACACAGACTCGAGCTAACCTAAAAAAAGGCTTACCCATGCTAAGACGCATGGTACAGCCTGTGGCTCTATTAAGATCTGTCTAGTTTTGTCTCATATTTATAGCTCTCGCCGCTGTTTAAACCCTTGAATGATTTCAGAAAACATTTTCTCTAAGCCATTTCTCTTCATCAGACTGTCTGCTAGAGACATAACCAGACAAAGGTGTTTAGTAGAAAAAGGCCATATAAAATTCAATATTTTTTTTCATTTACTTGCTTTCTCTCAAACCTTGTTACTAGATTAAGCTAACGGCCTTAACTCAGTCATCCCCCTATGCAAGGATGAGAAAAAGCACACTATTCTCTCTTTTGTCATACTCTTAACCAGATTTTTTTTTTTACATTGCAGTGCCTGCATTTCTTAAAACTGAAGGAGAAAGAGATAAGGGGAAAAAAAAAAACGAAAAAAAAAAAAAAAAACAGGAGTACCTATTTACATTAGTATCCCCATTATACTTAAATGAAAAAAAAAACTTTACTTTCTAACATAAAAAAGACAATATGTAGTATTTAAATAGTAGTATTAAGAAAAAAGTTTGTTTTACTTACAGTTAACTTTCTCCCTCTTCCCCCTCTCCTGCGTATTCTTCTGAACATTAATGGCATGAAGTAGGGCATATGCTGTAGAGCCACATACAAGTTTAAGTCCAAGAAAGTCCAATATTTCCAGATTTTCTTGTTTTATTCCTGTTCATCTCCATCTCCCAAACCCTGCTTCTGCTTCATTTCCAGTGTACTCTTGATTATTCTAGTCAACTCTTGTGCTTTTCTCCCTCAAGCATTTTTCACTGAAACTCTTGAGAAGGTTTCACTGGCACAGTCTCTCTGTTGTCTTTATGATCAGAAGAACAAGAAGCAAAATCTCTTTCTGTTCCACAGCTCATTTTTGTTGGACAAACATCTGCATTTCCACCTTAGCATGTAATGCATCAGAAAATGATTGCCCCTCCAGGGAGAAATATTTTGAAAATTTCTAGATACAAGCAGTTTGAATCTCACTACTGCTTCAACATTCACTGAATAATGGAATAAGTTTATTCTTCCTCTGCCTGGTGTACTATGAGCAGTCACTCTCCACAAATACAGTCTCCCACTTTTAGTACTTTGTCTTTCTGCCACAGTTTTGCCCTAATCAACTCCTTCTGCTGGTAAGATTGCATCTTTACTATTAAACGTCTATTTTTTTTTTTTTATAGCCAGGTTTGGAGCATACACACAATGTGCCCTGCCAACTAACAATTCCTGTTGTATCCAGTTGCTTATTTATGCTTTCATAAAATTAATAAAGTCTGTTCCTTACAGCTTCTTGGGTATGGCAAATAATATCAGGTTTTCCCTATGTGTCCTGTCCTCAGATTCTATTATGGTTTGAAACATCTTTTCTTGTGAAGTTTTATCACCCTATCTGAATATCTGTTTAAAGCTTTTTTCCATTTTTCCAGCATTTTGTTTGAGTTGATATACTCCATCAGGGTTTCATTTATTTTATGACAAAATAAAACATGTATCCAGTGCACAAAAGCTACTCAAAATCACAAAAAAGTAGTGCACCTGACTAACGGATCACACAGGACTATGCGGACCCAAAACAAAAGCCAGTTTGTTTAATTAAAAATATTAAAAAAAACACTGAATTGAGTGCTTTTGTCCGACAAGCTTGCCTTCAGAATTCAGTTAAAACGGTCACATGGTTCACTTATATACAAGCATCTAATTAGCCCCTTCAATTAAACATAATTAACCAAAAAGACACAAATGCACCCTTAAGTCCGATACAAAACAAAATAGCCACACAATAAAGCCCGAGGGGTGCTCTATTTATTTCTTAACGCAACAAAATAAATACAGCATTTTCGTCTTAATCCTAAAGACTTCATCAGATATGTAAAACAAAGAGAGCAATCCTCTTTAAATACCCCTTCCCCTACTAAAATCATCCAATGAACACTTTATTTCAATAATTAAATCAATTCAATAATTACATCAACTCGAAAAACTGAATAAATATGTTTCAATTCTTGTAAAAATTACTCTAAAATCAATCTCAGAGATCCTGTTCTTATACTTGTACTATAATAAAACATAATACATATATAAATATGAATAAAACCACTTGTGATGTGATTATGATTTTTGTTAAACAATTATTTGGTTAAAAAGTGCTGATAAACACATATAACATGTAGCAAATAATGAGATGTAGTAAATAATACATAGCAAATAGTAGAAGACAAATGTAGGCTATTTTGATGTGCTATAATACATCCTATTCGCTCCACTGTTAGTTACCAAGGCCTATAGTTTTGGCTGCTTTTAAGTGTGCATTTGTGTCTTTTTGGTTAATAATTATTAATTAAACCAATACATACCATGCAAACTAAAGACATATCTTATAAAACTGTATTGTAATCTGTAAGTAGCCATGAACAGTATTATACACTTTATATATGCTAAACAAGTTTATAACTGACTATCAGATTTCCATTTTAACAGTGATTGTAATGTAATCGTTTCATTGATCCCTGGAAAAAAAATTAGCTGCTAATTTAATCTGCCATGTTGTCTCTTTCACTTCAAGTATTGTTTAGATATCACCACCTTTATTATTGTTAACCTGTTCAAGCAGGGCAAACAAAACTCCACACATGTACCACTATTAAAAAGATGTTTGAAAAGTGCATTATTCATATTTTTTGTTTTAATCTGGCATATATGCTCATAAAGCCTGCTTTTCAGTGCTCTCTGTTTTGTCTACATAAAAAGTGGAACATTACCCACACTTGGCTAAATACCCTACTCCCTTTGATATACAATTACCTCTACTGAATTTAATTTTCATTCTTGTTATGTTGTCTAAAATAATAGAATCTCCTTACATAATGAACTCACATTGACTGCAACACCCACACTTATGAGTCCCTTTTATATTCGCATTACTACAAGATCCACCCCGTTCAAAACATTGTTAATTGGAATATGTTTTATAAACAAAGGTGGGCGACGGATCCAACGTCATGAATTTCTGCATTGTTGGACAACAATGCCCACCTATCCATAAAAATCTGTTTAACCTTATTGCTGCTGTTACCTTAGCTAAGTATCATAGCTCTCCCATAATTAACTTTTTTTGAAGTTTGAATCGAGGGTGGCAAACCTAATCCTAACAGTGGTTTAAGTGGTACCCCATTGGGTCAAAACATATTCTTTACTTCTTTAACCAAACTACATGGATATCCCCTCTCTAAAAACAGACTAGTTATAAATTCCAACTGTTTATAATTATTAAACTGTTATAACAATGCATTTTAGATAATAAAGAACTCTCTCAATATACTTCTAATCCTGCTTAAAAGATATAAAGTGTTATTATGCAGTGAAGTTATAATTCAAAGTTTTACATCGCTGTAAGTTATCCAATAATATCAGCCTGATTTATTTGGCAATATATGTCAAAACAATCCCTAAACAGGATGCCTAGATTTTGAAATTTGGATAGAAATGCCATTGAAAAGTTAAGGGCTTAGTAACTTGATAGTAAATTAATTTAATGTCTGTAGATCCATTCATTTTTTTTTTTCATTAGAAGAAACTCTTTACTGACAATTCAGCATCTTGCATCAATAACATAAGTTTAGTTAACAGTACCTGATTTAATACTCTGTTGCTCAAAGATCCCATAAAGAGATTGGATTCTTGTTGTATAAAAGTTACTGCATGGCAGGATTAAACTATAATTAAACACTATACAAATGCTAAAATGCTATTTATATTATACCTTTTTTTTACATTTATTGCTAAACAAAGTGGCAGTTTTTTGCAACTCATTTAAGGGTACCTGGTCTCATTTTAAATGTAAGAACCCAAGTCTCATGTTTACTTAATTATCAGCATTGAAAAGTCCCAGATGATACAAGTTTACAGTGTTAGGTCAGTTACTTCCTCCAATTTTCATTTGTGGCACATTTACACATTCATGTCTTGTTTAAATCGGACCTATTTCAGTCTCAGGTTGGACATATATAAAAGACAAACAAACACGCTAAAAAGAAGGATAGTTAATACAAAGAAAATGTTGTATGACAATATCAGTTAACGAACGCTATTTAACCTGGAAGGATATTTTCAGACACTTGACTTTTTTTTTTTGACTGTACATTGGATAGAATCCCAAGCACTATGCTATCATCATCTCAATTCAGTTTTTTACATACACTATGCATTATACATTGAGATGTAATATGCAGGTGTTACATACAACACCTTTTTACCCTTTGGCTTGTTATCATCAGGTTTTACTGAATGGTTTGTTTGTGTGACCTTTTTACCCTCTGTTTTTTAAAACACTTGCTGTCCTTTTATGGGTCATTTGCACATAGGCCTCCATTACAGTAGGTTTATTGTATCATACAGGGAAAACTCTACCTTGGCTGGGTTTTTCCTTGCAATGTTTACTGAATGGTTTGTGTGACCTTTTTACCCTTTGGTTGGATGTTGATTAGGATATTTTATAGGGACCTTAACCTTTATGGTCATCAACTGAGCTAAAAGACCTTGAGAAGATCAGTCTAAAGGCCGAAGTGTCCATGTCCACAGCTACTGGGATTTGGCTTTATTGACCTAAATGTGAACATAAAGACATAAAAATTGAAAAAGTCTAGGACATTCAAAAGCCATATAGCTGAAACAATTTAACTCATTATATCAGTGACACACCTCCAGGTGCATCTGCAGTTAACTCCTACTGATGCCTCTAGGTGTCAAATATTGCTTGTTCATATTTTCATCAATGGTTCCAAAACCATGCTATCTGCAAGGTTGTAAAAGGTTTCATCTTCAAGATTACACAATGTCAAACTTGACTGCATTAATATTTGACTTCTGTCTAGTGCAGGTAAAGAGATATTAACTGCCTTTTTATGATATTAATTTATAGATATTTTCACATTTTTCCAAATATCTCATCAAGAAACAGCCAGAACTCCTTAGCCTCATATGAAAGCTCTCAGCTAGATGAATAAAATGCTGCCAACTGTATGTGTGTAACTTGAGTGGTTGCCAAAATATTGCACATTGTTTATAAAATATAAACATAATAGTTACTGTGTTTACTGTGACTTACAAAATTTGGTTTAAGATCTAGAACCTAAAGAATACTACTACTATAAAAATAGTTTGTGCTTATACTTCTTTCATAACCCTGTGGTTCCAGAGTTATGAACATTTCTTTGAAATGTGAGGATGTAATTTGATTCCGTCAAAAGGTTTAAGCTCCGCCCATTTTAAGTTACAGTGCAAACTTTCTGAGCTCCATAAGAGTGAATTAGTTAAGGTATCACACAGGGAAAACATAGCTCGGCTGGGTTTTTCTTGCAGATTATATATCTTTGTACTCCCATAATAAAATGGGGCTTTATTCCAACCATCTATTAATAATGCTATTGTATCACCATTGCCAGTATTCTTTACTGGCTGCCCTCCCTAAACGTTTTTATTTTAAAATACTTATACTAGACTAAGACAAACTTTCAGGGAAAGGAAAGCAAGGATCCTGATAAGACAGCAACAATACTGCCCTATCAAATCAACAGTCATGATGCATTTAATAACAGTCATGACACATTCAATGTCAGTGGTACAACTTTCTCCTTTCCTGCAGACTGCTGTGGGTTCTACTGTCACACTAGGAAGATCAATTGTTGACACTGCACTATACCATAAATGGGATGCTGCACTCCTGTCTAAGTGATCCTTTGGATAAGATGTTAAACAGATGCCCCCACATGCTTGAGTTAGTGGATGTTAAAGATCCCATTGCACCTACTTAAAGGAGTAAGGGAAGTTATCTGATGCCCTGTCCAAATTTCTCCTAATAGTAAAAATACCACCGACAGTCTACCCTGAACAAAGGCTACTAACCTAGTGTGACTAACCCATTCACAACAAGGGATGAATAAAAATAAAACAAATACATAAAATTCACTTTTCCACACAGCAACGCCACTTTGGTTACATGAAGTAGCCAACCATTCATTTACTGCTAGAGTTAAATGTGGAAACAGTGCCTAATGTAAGTAATTACAAATTCAGAGCTTAAACAAGAGCATTTAAAAAGTTTTGTCTCAACATACATTACTCTTTCATGTATATATGAGCAAAACAAGAAAAGTGAGCTATTAGGAGACTTCTTTAATAGTTAAATAGCACATTCTTATAACACTTTGTAATCTGTCCATATTTCATGCTTTCTGTTTACTATGACTTTTTGTAGAACAGATGAAAACAAAAAAGTTTAGTTCAGAACAGCTCAAACCTCTTACTGATGGATCATACAAAAAAATGTAAATTAATATAACATAACGTACCATCTTCACATTCAATGGGACTGCATGTCATCCATAAAAAGTGAGAACAGGGAACTCAATTTAAGTAAAGAAAGGAAAATTAAACAAGTATTTTACTGACACCGCCATCTACTGAATACAGAAGGAATTTACCAAAACAGTGCTGTGATGTTTAAATTGTGGTTTGTAGA